>NC_029788.2:12741888-12752089 GCF_000816755.2 Arachis ipaensis
TTCATTCTAAAAGAAAATTTTCATCTTTTCAAAATTAACTTACATGGTATATGATGTTAGTCTTTTTAATACTAAATTTAGATTTCTATTTTATAATACAAATTAATCAATCTTAATTCTTAAAGGATATTTTATTCTTTATATAATTATTTAGAAAAATATTTTCTCCTTTTATAATCAACACAAAAATAGTATTTTAATCTTTTATAATAAAATTTTATTTTTAAATACAGAACTTCGATCCTAAAAATAGCATTTTAGGCCTTTTAAACTTAATAAAAAGAATATATTTGTTTTTTTTTTCAATTATGTTTTTCTTGAAAAAAAAACATAAATAATAAATCAAGTGAAGATTAAATTTACATAGATCCCTTAAATTAAAAAGTGTTACGTACATATTCCAATTTATATATCTATATAAATCGACACATCTATATATCTTTGATTTAACATTTTAACTAGTAAATTGAATTAGTGTTAGTCGAATAACTAAGATTACATACAAATCGTATAGAACTGATTCAATTTATACTGCATGGTGACTTCCATAGTAAATCGGGGAATGAGATTAATTCAAATGAGATTATACATGCACCATGCACGTGAATAAAATAGTAAATCGAAAAAGATTGTTTAAATTTATGTTTTTTCTCTCTTAGTAAATCTAATTGGTTATTTATAAGCATCAAGAACATCAAGAACATCATCTAGGTAGACCATGGTAAAATCTACATATGCATAAAAAAATATTATTCATAATTTCTTGAAATTCACTTTTTAATCCTTATGTTCATTTTCTTTTCAGATAGGACAAGACCATTTTCTTTTATAATATTAATAAATTTTTCTAGGTGTTGAATATATTGGTTTATTCCTTTAGAATATACAAGAACATCATCTAGGTAGACCATGGTAAAATCTACATATGCATAAAAAAATATTATTCATAATTTCTTGAAATTCACTTGGTGCATTTTTTAATCCTTATGGCATTATATTCCATTCATAATGTCCAAAGGGTAATATATATAAAAGTTGTTTTATATCGGTCTTCTTCTTTCACTGAGATTTGGTAATATTCGGATTTTAAATCAAATTTAGAGAATATAGTAACCTTACTTAGTCTTTTAATTAAGTCATTTTTATTTGGTAAGGGATATCTTATCCATTTTAAGGCTTTATTTAAAGGCTTATAATTAATTACTAACCTTGGAGCTCCTCTTTCGATTTCTGAAGCTTTCATTATATAGAACCATGTGCAACTCCAAAGAGATTTTGATGGCCTGATTAGTCCTTTATCTAAGTATTCCTGGATTTCTTTTTTATGATATGTCAATAACTCTTTGTTCATTTGTATTGGTTTGGCTTTAGTGGGGATATCTTTTTCATTAAAGTCATCTTCATAGGATAAAGATATTTCATGTAACTTTCTATGATGAAAAGTTTTTGGGTTTAGGCTACACAAGTCCCTTTTTATCTTGTCTTCTATCCCTTTTATTAGAGTCTATGAATTTTTTGACTTTCTAATTGTTGTTCTATTTTTTTATATACAATTTCTTTGTTCAGGAACTAACTTGTTTCTTTTTTCTTTCTATTATATTGATTTGTGAAGTAGCCATTTGTTGTAGTAAATTTAGTTCTTTCCTTTTTGGTTTTTGTATAAATTCGAATAGAATAGGTTGGTTTGGTATACAATAGGTGGTTACACCATCTACATCTACCGTAAAAAGGGTATAATACTAGAGTAAAGGGGTTTCCTAATATAACTTGTTAAGATATTCTTTTTTGCTAAGAAAAAGGTAGTTGAAAAGCATACACTTCCTTTACAAATTTTTGCTTTAGAAGTCTTATAGTTTATAGTCATTTTGTCATTTTCTGCTTTGACAATAGTTTCAGTTATTTTTTCATAGTACTTAGTAGGTATTAATCCTTCTTGGATACAATTTATATCTGCTCCTGAGTCTATCATAGCTATAAACTCAAATTTCTCTGTTTCGATTATTATGACTATAGGGGTATACCATTTTTGGTTAATTAATAATGATAATTCATCATTAATATAATTACTGGGATTTATAATTTCTTCTTCTTCTTCTTCTATTGATTCTAATTTTTCTTTTCCTTTTTGTAATCTTACTATGTTTTCGTCTAATTTTAGTATTCTATAATCAAGAGATATATTTTGTTGTTTCAATTTAGAAATTTTGGATTTTAACATTTTTATCTCTTTATGTAAATGTTTTAAAGAAGTTTCTTCTTTAGGTATTCTAAACCTATTATATATTTCCTTAATTTCTACTGGCCTTATTTCTTCTTTAGATTTTTCTTTTTTCCTAATCAGATCATTTAATTGAAATAAGAATTCATCTTTTTAAGGGAGAATCTCCTAATTTATCTATTATAGAAATTAGAGTGTTTGTTTGTTCCCTCGTTGTTCTCGTAATTACATTTAAGGATTTTACACAACTATCACAGTTACATATTCCTGGTCCTAGACACGAATCTTCCTCTATTTCAGAAGACTCAGAAGAAGATGGTATATCTAATTGCTGAATAAAATTTTCTGAATCATCAGAAGAATATTCTTTTTCCGTTTCGCTCTCTGATTCACTGTCAATTAATATAGCCGCTAAAGCTTTTCTTACTTCTTCATTACTGATTTTGTTTATTTTTTCTTCTGTTTTGCAGTTATTGGCATAATGACCTGGTTTTTTACACTTCCAACAAACTATTTATTTCTTATTACTTTTCTTTTGATTATTCCACTTTTGTTTTTTCCTGTAATTTTCTTTTGGCTTATTTCCTGTTGTATAAGATTCTTTCGATTGATACCTGTACCTATTCCCAAAAGTTTTTGTATTTCTTTTCTTAATGACTCTATTTTGATTGCTAGGTGTTTTTTCAGTTGTAATGCCATATTGTTGACAAAAGTTTCCTAATTCTCGTTTATTGCTCATATTCTCTCTTCGCATTTTCTCTTGTAATCTAGTGTCAGTGCATATTTCTACTCCGATTTGTACTCTATATTATGTATTTGGCCAAAAGTTAGGCCTTCATATGGTATTTGAGTACCAAATAAAGATTGTAGTTTTTGTAAAACCTTTTTTGAAAAGAGTTTGGGTAGGGTAGCTATGAATCTTTCTTTCCAAAAAGGGGCTGCTGCATCATCTCTCATCATAACTTTAGAAATAAAAATATCTTTATACCATCGATAGTCAGACATTGTAGGGCATCGTAAGTTCATTAGTTGGGTTCCTATTCTATCTTTAAAAATATTTGGGTCTCCTAGAAAGTTTTTTATAATTGTAAAAATTAAGGTTGATGTGGCATCTTGTGATTGGTCTTCTGGTTTTATACTACTTAGGATTAATTCTCTTTCTGGTATAGTTAAAAAGTTATCCCACCATCCTTTTAATTATCCCGTGAACCCTTGTGTGATCATGACTGCTGCTTCTCTATCAGTAGCTCATTTTGCCTTATAAGCAGTTGCTGCCATAGTCATACTACACATTAGATCTAAAATGGCTTGTTCACTTAACCCATCTAAATTTCATTCTACTAATTCGGATCCGGTAAAACTATTTTGTACTAGCTGTGTTCTTTCTTCAAGGCTTATGTCAGCCGGGGTTGGTCTTGGATAATAATTTCTTAGTTTTGGATAATACTGATTCTTGTGTGTCATTTTGTTGATTTCTACTGTATTAACAGCTGTTTTTTCTAAACTTATGGACTTAAGTTTTGCAGGTTCCTGGTCTCTGCGTGCTACAGGAAGTTGGGGAGACTGAGTTAGTGCTTCAGATTGTCAATTACTCATATTTTATGTACTGTGTATCACTTTTTCTTTTCTTTTTATATAGAATATTTATAGAGTTTAAGTACTATAAGTATTTTTTTCTCATTTTATTTGCATCACCAAGCAAACTTGTACAATGATTATTGATTAATGAAAGAGTCTATAAAAATTTCATTTTGTGAATTTGTGAATTTAATGAAATATTTCCATGTTGTAGTAATAAAATAAAAAATAGTATAATATAACTAAAAAAATATTACTAAAGATCTTTTGTAACATTTTTTAAGTGTTACAAAAAATATCTACAGTAACATTTTTCTAAGTGTTACAAAAAATATCTATGGTAACATTTTTCTAAATGTTACATAAAATATCTATTGTAATATTTTGTAAGTGTTACACAAAATATCTATGGTAACATTTTTTTAAGTGTTACAAAAAATATCTATTGTAACATTTCTCAAAATATTACTATAGAATATCTTTTGTAACATTTTTACTAAATATTATTAAATCTTTAAAAAAATGTTAGTAAAACTCTTTAGTAACATAGGATATATTTAACATTTGTTAAAATATTACTAATATACATAGGTAACATTTTAATATGATTTGGTAACATTTTTTAAATGTTAGTAAAAGTCAATTATGTAATAGTGTATGTTCAATTCTTTCTAACTGATTTTTCATAATATCTAGGACTGTATTGGTGTAGTTAAGTTGTTGATGTACCTTTATAATGTCTCTTTTGTCTACACTTCCTTCTATTCCACTATCTTTATAGGGGATGGCTTCTAATTCTAAATTGTGTGCTACCTGTAGTTTTATGGTTTCTTTTGGTGGATATTGGGACTCTACGGTTTGCCCTGTACTTATTTTCCAAGTAGTGGTTGTCTTAGTTAAAGGAAAAAATTCTTTTTTGAAATCATGAAAATAGTTTTTTAACTAGTAGAAGAAGTATAAATTGATTTTATTTTTTATTAAATAATCATAAAATTTTTTTCTTATTTCTATTCCAAGTAGTGGTTGTCTTCGTTAAAGGACAAAATTCTTTTTTAAAATCATGAAAATAGGTTTTCAACCAATAGAAGAAGTATAAATTAATTTTATTTTTTATTAGATAATCATAAAATTCTTTTCTTATTTCTATAGTTTCTTTCACAGAATATCTAGTAAAATACCAGTTTCTTAATCCTGTATTATATTCTGCATAAAAATCTTTACTAATCCAATTTTTATCAATCTCAAAAGGTTCTTCTTTCATTATAATTCCTAGGATTTGAAAGGTAGTTGACGAATAATTATTCTCTGTTCCATATAAAGGAGTTGCTATATGTGATCTATTGTTATTTATTCTTATAACTCCATCGTTTATGAAGGAGTTATCTATAGAATGTCTTGGTGAAATTTCTTCTTTATTCTGATAATTTGGTATTCTAACTGAATGAGACCTATTCATTCTTAGTCTAATATGTAGACTTTCTCTAATAACGTCCCTAATTTCTGTATTTTCTAATTTTTTTCTTCTTCTATTATATCTTCTAAAATCCATTCTTCAGGGATATTCCCCATTAGTTTTTCATGTTGAAGTTTTTTAGGTGTTTGAACAAAAGACCTTCGTAAATTAGCATGAATAATAATAGTTTCATCTTTTGATGATTCTCTTTTAGCCCTAAAATTATAATTTACCCTAGTAATTTTATAATATATCCTATAAATTACTTCAAAAGGGTCATATTTTTCATCAATGATGTCTTTAGGTGTTTTAATATATAATTTGAGAGCTTCAGAGGTGTATTCATTTTTAAGGCTCATGGAAAAATTTGGATAACAATTAAAAAATACCAGACCATCATGACAATTACTTTTTAATATAGCTATTAGTGAGTCTCTAAATTTTTTAAACCTTGTGTCTCGTAATACCATTAAGATAGGTATGTTAATTCCTAGTCTAAAGTTAGGTTTGGCTGCTACTTGGATAAGTCCTATATGAATAAAATTATAACCTTTTTATTGATGCTCTTTTAGTTTTTGTTCCTCTAGTATGTTTATAATGTGATTATTACTAGCTCCTGAGTCGTCTCATTGCCCATATTTTCCTCAATATCATTAGTAGTGTCGTTGTCACCAACCCCGCCATAGCCACTAGATAGCAGCAACAACAACAAACAATAACAGTAATGTCCTCCTAATTGATTACAACATATCATTCGATTTGCGACTTTGCAATAACTAGAGATGACAAAATGCAAGATGAGTTTGGTGTATCATGTATGTAAGGGTAAGAGAAGATGGAGTAGAGGCAGGGGCTTGGGGGTGAAAAATGAAAAGTGGTCGGGTTATGAGAAAGTGGAAGAAGTGGTAACGCCGGCATTGCAAATTAATATGACATGAACTTAAAATACTATTTATTATATATAATTTATAAACAAATATTTTTTTATTTCTAAAACTTGAATTTAAAACATTTTAATTAAATTATAGATAACTTGTCATACTAATTAATTTATTTTTATTTATTTTTATATATATTTAGTAATAAAAAATTGAATTAATTAGTACGTTAACACCTATTGATACATTAGTATTTATAATTTGAAACTAAAGGTATTTTTAGAAATAAGTATTATCAAAGTTTCAATCTCTATTTTTATGAATTTCAATTTCATCTGTTTTCACTTTCTAGAGAGTATTAAAGGAACTCAAATTTTATCTTAGGACTGAAATTTCATTTCCAGTTTTTAACAATTAAACATAATATTAAGTCCTAATCTCCTAATTTTAATTCTAATATCTAAAAACAAATACTACCTAAAATATCATTTCAAATAAACTACTATTTGTATCCATGAATATTTAAAACGTTAATAAATCTACTAAAAAAACAAAACTAACATTTTACTTAAGAAAAAATAAATTCTAATAGACAAAATTATTTATATCTTAAAAAATTATCCAAAATTTTTAAATTATCCTTTTTATCTAACTTAACCTAATCCTAAACTCTAATCGTATCCCATCCTCATTCATATCCCAAATCCTTACCATAACCACCCCCACGCACCCATCTGCGGCCAAAAAAGAGGGAATAGCGTGGTAGACTTGAAGAGCAAGCTAACAATGACGGCGATAAACGCAACCTTTGCATTCTCGAAACACACGTTCAACACTACAAGCAAGAGTAAGCTACTCTTCCAATAGCGTGGTAGCAGCCATTTCTTCAGAGCACAGTATTCCTTCCTTATCTCCCTTATAGAAAATCTCTTCGACGAGGGTGGTTTAGACACAAGGATTGCATGGCTTCAGCATCTGAAGGTGATCGGAATGGAAGTTTCAAACTCTGCCTGTGGGATTTCAAGCATATTTTTGGCTAATTCCCAAGTGTCATTCAAGTTAATCATTGTCTATAAATATCTATTTAATTGTTATCAGATTTGTTATTTTGGAAGTATTAAATGATACTATTTCGTTACATGTTTTAAATGGTTTGAGACGTTCTAACTAAAAAATTATAGCTAATGGTGTCGAGGTTTGGCCATAGATGCTTCTCACTCAAATTTTAACTACTAGAGATAGTACTAGTTTAATGTATAGGTCACCCGTTAAATTTGCTAATTCGATTTGGCAAAAAAAAAAAAAAAGACTACCCATTAAAGTGAAGCCACTTTGCTTATAATGTTCAATTTTAGACTACTAAGAACTTTCTTACTAATTTACATCGTTATTCTTTTTAAATTTGATTCATATTTCATAAAATTAAAAAATATACCACTTGTTTTTTATCATTAGCAGTGTCGTTGCCATCAACCCCACCATAGCCACTGGCAGCAACAACAACAAACAATAAAAATAATGTCCTCCTTATTGAAGACCACATCGTCCGATATGCGAATTTGTAACTTTGCAATAATTAGGGAAGATAAAATGCAAGATGAGTTCGGTGTATGTAAGGGTAAGAGAAGATGGAGTAGAGGCAGGGAGTTGGAGGGTAATTATATGGGATATTACGACACACAATAATATAAAAATTACAAACATAATACTATCAAGCCTTATACTATCATAGCTAATACTTTTTTACTTTATTATAAGTGGAACCTCATACGAAGGTGCTTATATTTGTTTTTAGATGAAAATGCAACCCAAATATATCTTGGTATGTGACATGTTGCTCAAAAAAAAAAAAAGAATTTAATTTATACTTTACTAACAGTTACAAACTTTGATGTTGAATTTCGCATAAACAAATAACTATAGACAACTTTGTCTAAGTTTTCTTTCAACTAATAACATATGGGCCAAATCAAGACCTTATTTTAGAGCAAAAAAAATCTATAAAAAAATAACACAATCACATATATGCAGAGATATATAATTAAGCGTATCAGATGGTTACACTGCGGAGAACAACTGTTTCAATAGTGAGACCAGGACCAAATCCAAAAAGTACACCCCAATCAAGTCCTTCACCGGTGGTTTTAAGACCTTCTTCAAGAGATTTTTTCCTCATCAAATCCATAATGAAAAATACACATGCACTTGACATATTACCATAATTGCTAAGCACATCTCTAGTAGCTTTCATTTTCTCTGGTTTCAAGTTCACCTTCTGTTCAACCTGGTCCAAAATTGCACGTCCACCAGGGTGTGCAATCCAAAATATTGAGTTATAATCAGATATACCCAATGGATCAAAAGCTTTACTGAGCGCGTCGTTGATATTTTGCGAAATAATATCAGGAACACTCTTGTTAAGATAGAATGTAAGCCCAACTTCACGAAGAAGACCACCGATAGCTCCATGGCTGCCAGGGACGAGTTTTTGATCGGTCGAAACAATCTCAAAAATAGGCTTCTCCACCTCTGGCACAGGATCAGAACCAATGATAATCGCAGCAGCTCCATCCGCAAACAATGCTTGTCCTACAAGACTATCAATGTCTGTCTCACTAGGACCACGGAAAGTGACTGCGGTATTCTCAGAACAAACGATAAGAACACGAGCATCCTTGTTGTTTTCAGCCAAGTCCTTAGCCAAACGAAGAACAGTGCCGCCAGCGAAGCAGCCTTGGTGGTACATCATGTACCTCTTGACGCATGGATCGAGCCCTAAAAGTACGATGAGTTCGTAATCAACACCAGGCAACGCAACACCGCTGGTGGTGCAGAAGATCAAATGTGTGATTTTAGACATTGGTTGTCCCCATTCTTTGATGGCCTTGGTTGCAGCCTCTTTTCCAACCCTTGGTACCTCCCTGATCATCATATCTTCCCTTGCATCCAACGACGGTGCCTTGTATGCACAGATATTAGGATTCTCTTTCAGTATCTCTTCTGTTAAGTACATATATCTGTTCTTAATCTGTGTTCTTTCACCTGAAATAATCATGTGTAATTTGCATTCATCATTATCTTTGATAAAGTCTAGAAAATGAAATATATAGCAATAATGTTATTTTTGAGTTATTTTCGTAGTGACTTAATTAAATCTTTAAATACTATTTGAATATATAGTTTATCCAAATTTGTAATTATAAAAGTAATGTTAATAATTAAGTAGTTATTACTATTAATATCAAACGGTGAATATGATATATTGTATAATATGTTAATTTTGCATTTTAATTAATATAAAAGTAAAATGATAATTTTTTCTTAATAAATATTAAATAAAATAAAGCTAAAACACCTAATAAAAATACATACAAATGCGCTGAAATTTCTTCTTGAGATCAGTCATGTGCTCGCTATTGGTTACTCTAAAATAGTAATCAGCATATGTACTCTGATCAACACAGTTTGATGGATTTGCCGTGCCAATTGCCAATACAGTTGCAGGGCCTTCTGCTCTTTGAACGTTGCGGATCTCACTCGCAGACACCATCTTTTCTTAGATGTGTTTTTTGGATAGCAAAGCTTCGCTATGTTCTTTGGGATAGCAAAGCTTATTAGCTATGTGTTTGGTATTTTGGTGAAGAATCAGACACGGAGAGGGGGAATATTTATATGCATCAGATTAGGGGCATAAGTGGAATTAAATGGAGGAATTATTGGAACATATATATAAAACGTGCTCAACAACTCAAAGTGTAGTAAACTCGTAATAATGTTCCTGGATTCAAACCGTCAGCAGATGTATTCTGACTTCTTCGTTGTTTTATTGTTTTACTTTGACTATGATTGATTGTCCATGTATTAACATATATATTTGTGTACTTTTAGTATAATTCATGATATTGTCATTATTGTATGTTAATGGCGGCTCAGATTGTTGGCATCGTATATTTTATCTGGTGATTTATGTATCTATTTTTTTTTTCTTTGTCAGAATATAATATTTTTCATGATATTATTTTTTTTAAAATTTAAATTGATAAAAAAAATCTAATATAAATCTAACATTTGTTA
>NC_029788.2:12752137-12776017 GCF_000816755.2 Arachis ipaensis
TTTGAATTGTTTTTTTTTCGTAGTCTTCTAAATATTATTGTTCTTATTTAATGTATGTTTTATTTTTTATTTATTTGTGAAAATTTTCCTTTAATTTCCTTTAATTTTTTTTATTGTATCATACTGTAGCAATTTTTAATAAGCTATCTCAGAATTGTTAATAGGGGAACATAAGATTTTATATCTGTAACGGCGCCTATTTGAACAAATGCAGTAGGCAGTTGGGCATCACGTGCTTCGTTTGTACCATTTATCCATGTCATGCTGAAATCTCTTCGAAGCAAAAATGTTTGTTATATATCAATTAGCTAGTACTTATTGTATATTTATAAGTGATGTTATCATTTTTTATATAAATTTCATTATTGAAATTGAACATGTTAGTTTGACTCTGTGTGTGAGGAGTTTGGTGGATGACAATGGAGTAGTAGTCTACCACCAAATATGAGTCTGGTATTAATTAATTAATTAGTCTTGCTTGACTAAATTAAACAATAACATAATTGATAAAATATAAAATATAACCAGAGACAAGGTAGTGAATTCGTAGTTTTTACTTCTACTCGAAAAGTTAGTTCAAAATCGTAGTCGTTGAATTGTAAGACAGAACGTAAATGTGACTCGTAAAATATAAAATTAAAAATTATAAAAAATCTGATAACACAAATTCATAAGTTAAAAGTTACAATTCATAACAAAGTTCAATCACAAATCAAAACACAAATTCACAACTCACATATTTATACGACATAAAATAAAGTTAAGTAATAAATAAAGTAATTAAATTACTGCAATAAATAACTAATTACGACATAAAAAATCGGGTAAAAAACGTAAACAAGCCAAAGGGAGAACAATTTGACACAAATAAGCCAAAGCAAAATCTTATTCATCAATCAACCAAAGCACATTTCTATGTAGTTCGAACCATTCTTTCCAAGTAATTCGAACCAAATAGGTTCGAATTACACATATAACCCATAGCCACTAGGGGTGTTCGCGGTGCGGTTTGGTTCGGTTTTTGAGAGAAAAGTCATCCAATCCAATCATTTAATTAAAGTGCGGTTCGGTTTGGTTCGGTTTTTTTTCAAAGCCATCCGAACCAAACCAAACCAATTAAATTCGGTTTGGTTTGGTTCGGTTTGTTCGGTTTTTTCAATAATTCAAAAAAAATATTACCATACTATTTTACAAAGTCATAACATTGAAATCGACAAACACAAATACACAATAATAATAATAATAATAATAATAATATAGCACTAGTAGAAAATCATTCTAATCTAATTATACATTCTAATAGTTATACATTCTAATAATAAAGAGACATTGAATTTGAGATGAATGGATTAATAGCAGGGTAACAATGTATCAGAATTGAATATATAGACATTGAGATGAATGGATTAATATGCTGCTGACTTTCCTGCATCCACAGAACTTTAGTACTGATTTCTCATTGTCTTATAAGTTTCATTTCTTCAACTTTAGACAATCTTACAGTCTCTGTAATGATGTCAACTCTCCAAGACTTTCTGGGATTGCTCCTTCCAAAAAGTTATAGGATAGATCACTGCATCATTGATTATTATGCCATTTAGAAACTGCATTACTATGATAATCAAACTTCTATTCAATAACATAGATTATAAATTAACCGTTTATGTTTCTATCAGAATTCATCATAAATCACATAATACTTCACATCAGAATAATATATTAACTCTCAAGTCTCAACAGATTTAAAAATTATAACACATGAAAGTAATTAATTCAGTAATTTAGTAATTCAACAGAACAGCAATAATACCAGAACAACAATTCAGTAATTCACTTCAAAAGTAATTCAATCAATCACAGAAACAAGCAGCTGAAGTTTAGATCATTAAGCAGCAATAAACAAGCACAGAACCAGCAATAAACAAGCACTTTTACCACCAATAAACAAGCACAGAACCAGCAATAAATCAAGCACAGAACCAGCAATAAACAAGCACTTTTACCAGCATTAAACAAGCACAAAACCAGCAATAAACAAGCACTTTTACCAGCAATAAATCAAGCAGAGAACCAGCAATAACACAAGCAATAAATTGAACAAAACCAAATAATCTTAACAATAAATCAATCACAGAAACAAGCAGCTGAAGTTTAGATCATTAAGCAGCAATAAACAAGCACAGAACCAGCAATAAACAAGCACAGAACCAGCAATAAATCAAGCACAGAACTAGCAAAAAACAAGCACTTTTACCAGCAATAAATCAAGCACAAAACCAGCAAAAAACAAGCACTTTTACCAGCATTAAACAAGCACAAAACCAGCAATAAACAAGCACTTTTACCAGCAATAAACAAGCACACACTGAATAACTGATAAACTGATAAACTGATAAATCAATAGACTGCTAAACTGATAAATCAATAGACTGATAAACTGAACAATAAACAATAAATAAGCAATAAACAATAAATCAGCAATAAACAATAAATCAATAAACTGATAAGTTATAACCCTAGGCCTAAACTGAACAACAAATCAGCAAAGTTTACCTGAATAGATGGCTCGGGCTCCATATGCACTTGAATCGGACAATCGGTGGCTGGGTGGGTGGGCTCCAGAAACGCTGCTGGGTGGACTGGAGGCGGCGAGGTCGGACGTGGCGAGGTCGTGGGTGGGCTCCAGAAACGCTGCTGGGTGGACTGGAGGCGGCGAGGTCGGACGTGGCGAGGTCGTGGGTGGGCTCCAGAAACGCTGCTGGGTGGACTGGAGGCGGTGAGGTCGGAGGTGGCGAGGTCGGAGGTGGCTCCAGAAACGCTGCTGGGTAGACTGGAGGCGGCGAGCTCGCAGGTGGCGTGGTCAGAGGTGGCTCCAGAAACGCTGCTGGGTGGAGGCTGGGTCGTGCACCGGCGGTGGGGGTTCTCCTCTGTTCGGCGGTGGGATTTGGAGGAATTGAGGAAGGCTTCGATCTAGGATTTGGAGAGGGAAGCTGTCGCGCATGTGGGGAAGGAGAAGTGGGGGTGTGGCCGTCTCACTCTCACGAGTCACGTCTGGGTCTGGGTCTGGGGGGTGGGGTAGTTTTAATTTTAGGGTTTTGTTAAGAACCGGTTCGGTTCGGTTCGGTTAGGGTTTTGGTGGCAAGAACCGAAAACCGAACCGAACCGTAAAAAAACCACAAAACATCATTTTTTTCGGTTTTTTCGGTTTTCGGTTAATTCGGTTTTCGGTTTTTTCGGTTCGATCCATCGGTTTAGTTCGGTCCGGATCGGTTTTGAACACCCCTAATAGCCACATAATTCGAACCAATTTGGTTCGAACTCTAACTTTATAATTCGAACCAAATAGGTTCGAATTACACTCCTCAAGTAATTCGAACCAGCTTGGTTCGAATTACACAGACCATATTTCGTTCTAGGCTGGTTCGAATTAGTGAGGACCAGAGCTGTATATATATGGTGTGAACATGAGTTGCTATCATTAGAGAGGAGTAACATGGCTAGTGAGGAGAGTTTCGCAGTGTTGGTTCACCACAGAGGATCCATTAAGAGGAAAACTCGTTCCGGTGTGAAGTTCACTGATAAGGATCTTCTCTGTATTATCGTCAGGCCTACGACGAGGTATGAGGACCTTGTTAGCTCTGTACTGCTGAAACTTGGTCTGGAAGGTGTGAAACGGGTTAAGAAGTTTTTTTTATCGATTTCCAATCACGGTGCTCCAGGAAACCGTAAAGTACGATTGTTTCATGATCGGGAGTGATGAGGACTTGCAGGTCATGTTTCATTGTCACCGGCAGTTTCCAGAGGTGAGGACACCAGAACTATTGGCAAAGTTGGTTGACGCAGTGTCCAGCTCGGGGGGTTCGAACCGGAATACCACCACTTTAGCCACGGTAGCCGGTTCTAGCTCCAGACCTGCTGTTGCATCTTCCTCCGTCCCTGCGTACGAGCCACCCGTCCAACCTGTCGCCTCCCCTTCGTTCGCTGTTGATCTCAACGGCAGTGTAGGCGACGAGGTCGGAGAAGGGGAATATCTGCGGACTGCTTTACAGTGTGCTGCATCGGCTGGGGTTGGAGATGGATTCTTGGATGATCCAGAGGACGATGATGTCGAGCCGGATATGATTGCTGATGATAGTGGCGATGATGTTGGAGCAAGTTAGCCTACTGGGGCGGGCGGTGGTTCTAGCTCTGGCATGCAGCAGTACCCTCCACATTTTTCCTCTTTGGACTTGGATGCCATGAGGCAGGAGGGGATTCCTGGGCAGCCGGCTGGATTTGGCGCTAGAGATGCTGAAGGGTCTGCAGGTCTGACAGAGTTTCAGGTTGGTCAGCAATTTCCGGATAAAGAAGAGGCCCTGTTAAGTGTTAAGACTTACAGCATCCGACGAGGGGTAAAGTACAAGGTCGTGGAGTCTGACTATCGCCGGTATGTGGGCAAGTGTTCTGAGTTCGGCAATGGGTGCACATGGTTGATTCGGCTTAGTCTCCGACAGCGCAAGGGCATTTGGGAGGTCAAAAGTTACAACGGACCGCATACTTGTCTCACCACCTCCATTTCCAGCGACCACAAAGCAGCTGAAGTTTAGATCATTAAGCAGCAATAAACAAGCACAGAACCAGCAATAAACAAGCACTTTTACCAGCAATAAACAAGCACAGAACCAGCAATAAATCAAGCACAGAACCAGCAAAAAACAAGCACTTTTACCAGCATTAAACAAGCACAAAACCAATAAAAAACAAGCACTTTTACCAGTATTAAACAAGCACAAAACCAGCAATAAACAAGCACAGAACCAGCAATAAACAAGCAGCTGAAGTTTAAATCATTAAGCACAGAACCAGCACTGAATAACTGATAAACTGATAAACTGATAAATCAATAAGCAATAAACAATAAATCAGCAATAAACAATAAATCAATAAACTGATAAGTTATAACCCTAGGCCTAAACTGAACAACAAATCAGCAAAGTTTACCTGAATAGATGGCTCGGACTCCATATGCACTTGAATCGGACAATCGGTGGCTGGGTGGGTGGGCTCCAGAAACGCTGCTGGGTGGACTGGAGGCGGTGAGGTCGGAGGTGGCGAGGTCGGAGGTGGCTCCAGAAACGCTGCTGGGTAGACTGGAGGCGGCGAGCTCGCAGGTGGCGTGGTCAGAGGTGGCTCCAGAAACGCTGCTGGGTGGAGGCTGGGTCGTGCACCGGCGGTGGGGGTTCTCCTCTGTTCGGCGGTGGGATTTGGAGGAATTGAGGAAGGCTTCGATCTAGGATTTGGAGAGGGAAGCTGTCGCGCATGTGGGGAAGGAGAAGTGGGGGTGTGGCCGTCTCACACTCTCACGAGTCACATCTGGGTCTAGGTCTAGGTCTGGGGGGTGGGGGTAGGTTTAATTTTTTAGGGTTTTGGAAAGAACCGGTTCGGTTCGGTTCGGTTAGGGTTTTGGTGGTGAGAACTGAAAACCGAACCGAACCACAAAAAAACAGCAACACTGGCAAGTATGGGAGAACGTTGCTTGTCGCGATTGCACAGGACGGGAACTCCAACATACTCCCTGTTGCATTCGCATTAGTTGAGGGTGAGAATGCTGAGTCGTGGTCCTTCTTTCTCTCCCACCTGCGTGAGCATGTGACACCGCAGCCGGGTCTGCTAGTTATCTCGGACAGGCATAACGGCATCAAGGCCGCGCTTGAGGCTCCTGACGGAGGCTGGTTACCTCCGTCTGCATACCGGGCATTCTGCATTCGACATGTTGCGGCAAATTTTGCCCTCACCTTCAACGGCAAAGACGCAAGGAGTCTACTTGTGAATGCGGCATACGCTAAGACCGAGGTCGAGTTCCATTACTGGTTTGATATTCTTAGGTCCGAAGACCCGGCGATGTGTGACTGGGCGAACCTGATTGAGTATTCGTTGTGGACACAGCATTGTGATGAGGGGCGTAGATTCGGACACATGACGACGAATATATCTAAGTGTGTGAACTCGATCCTCAAGGGTGTCAGAAACCTTCCTATGTGCTCGCTGGTGAAGGCAACATACGGAAGGTTGGCTGAATTATTTGTTCGCAAAGGGAGAGAGGCTGAGGCGCAGATGGGAACCGGACAACAATTTAGTCAGCACTTGGTGAAGTGTATAGAGGCCAACTTGAAGACGGCTAGGTGCTTCACGGTTACTGTGTACGACAGGGATAACTCCGAGTTCACCATCGCAGAGACAACTCCGACTGGTTCTTTCTCACTGGGTAGCTACAGAGTCTCGCTTGCATCTCACACATGTGACTGTGGATACTTCCAGGCACTTCATTTCCCGTGTCCCCACGCACTGGCATGCTGTGCCTACTCACGGCTTACATGGGAGCCTTACGTCCACCAGGTGTATCGTCTTAGTTCGGTCTTTAGTGTGTATCAGATGGGTTTCACACTTCCCATTCCGGAGGGTTTCTGGCCACCATATGACGGGCCGACTGTCATCCCTGACCCCAATAAGAGGCGTGCGAGAGAGGGTCATCCCAGGTCCACTCGGATACGGACCAATATGGACGAGGCAGATCCGAACCGGCCAAAGAGATGTAGGCTTTGTCGGCAGCCTGGCCACACACATCGGAGTTGCCCACAGCTCGGAGGAGTAGAGCACACACGGGGACATGATTAGGTGTATTGGTGGCTTTGGTACTTTTGTTATTTCAATTTCGCGTTTAGATTCCACTATTATCGGTTTTCTTACTTGTAGTTGGTGACTGATAGAATTTGTTAACGTTAGTGCGATGTACTTTGAATGGGATTTTAGTTAATGAATATGTTCTGTCTCCACAGTTTTAAACGAAATGTATGTCTAATGCACACCGGAATAAATAACTGTACGAGTTTTATTAAGACATGATGTGGAAACTATGTTCGTAACTTAAATTGCTGTGTGGAACGAATTCTGAGTAATTCGAACCATGTTAGTTCGAATTACTTGGTGACTATTTCTTCAGTGTAATTCGAACCTATTTGGTTCGAATTATGAAGTTAGAGTTCGAACCAAATTGGTTCGAATTATGTGGCTATAGGTTATAATGTGTAATTTGAACTTGTTTGGTTCGAATTACTTGGAAAGTGAGTTCGAACCACATTAGTTCGAACTACATAAAAATGTGCTTTGGTTGATTGATGAATCAGATTTTGCTTTGGCTTATTCGTGTCAAATTGTTCTCCCTTTGGCTTGTTTACGTTTTTTACCCTAAAAAACCTGCTACCTTTGTTTGTGCATTACACCATATTTCAGTCATCCTTCACAGAGAATCTGTTCACTTTGTAGCATAAGTATTTGATTTTTGAAAAACTATGTCCAACGCCATAATAATAAATTAACAATTCAAGTTTTCAGCTAAATAAAATTCAACAAAAAAATTCAACCTACAAAGAAGTGAAGAATAGTTTTATTGTGATTTGTGAACACAAACCACTAAAGTGAACAATCACTGAATAGAGGAGGCAAACCAGATTTAAGACTTACCTAAAATCACTAAACAGAGTAGACAAAAAGCACAGTAGGCGGCAACAACAAACCATGAACACTGGTAGTCAATGACACAGAGCATCAGCAACACTAAATCAGCAACATTCCAATGCAGTCACAGTTGCAGTTAGAGAGAGCCAGAAAGATAGAGATACACTCACAGGTGGCATCACGACAAGCCTTACGGTCACGGTAACACAACTTTTCTTCTCCGATTTGGTGATTTCATAATTCAGAGGGAGTTCAGAGTTTAGAGCGAGGGAAAGTGATAGATTGAATGAGGTGAAAACTGAAAAGACAGTCATAGATTGAGGAAAAATTGCTAGGATAAACGGTTCAAGAAGAATTTGTAGGGACATTTACCTTCTTCACTTCAGATTGGGCTTTAAGGTTTGAATTGGTTGCAATTTGGGCCAAGAAAGCCGCTTCTGGAGCTTTCTTGAAACTGGAATGCAACCTCGCCAGAAACTCGCGATTCCAGCGTTTGAGCATGTTTCCTCGGTGATTTAGCATGGAGCTGCTTCCTAGAAGACGAGAAGCATAAACAAGACGGGAGGAAAAAACAAAATCGCAGAATCGTGCGATTCTACGAGTAGACTCGCGATTTTAACTACCTTGTCCACAAATACATTGGACAACCCCTAACCAATAAAAACAGTGCATCCAAATAAACAATTAAACATAATACAAATAGATGGAATGATTTTTATTGCAGGACATAGTTGAAGTAGAATGTGTTCCTAGAATATGGTCCTCCAACTGAACCATACATCAATTTATTCACGGAATGCTAGGACGCATCAAGATCAGTTGAGTCATCAAACTAGCTCATCTGCAAGGATAGAACAAATCAAACATAAGGTGAGTTTGTTGTAGTTTAAAATAGGGAGTAAAAATCTGATAGCTAGTGTTCCGGATTCGGTTTCTAGGTCCTCCTCGAATCAGCTACAATCTGGATATCCGGGTCCAGGTCATAACTGCGGCTCGAACCGGTCCAACAAGTTTGACTACCTAACTGATATTCAAATTCAAATATTTCCTTTATCTTAGTTAACAAGATAAGATAATATAATGACCACAAATTATATAAAGAGAGCCAAGGGCTCCCTCAGGTATGACACTCATTCCTAACCCTCCCATACACCTCTCAGATCTATTCTGACTTGAGCGTTGGAGGGTCTTTGCAGGTACCACCCCCGTCGCTCCAGAAGTCCTCGTCACCATCAAGACTAGCCAGTTCTCGATCCTTTTCACAACCCGTATGAGAAGCATCTGGTACATTGGCGCTGTCTTTGGGGACCATCCAAGCCTTGACGGCATGACGGAGGAATTCGAAAAGCGATCCTTGAGTCATCACCATGAACCCAACCCGCCAAATCCGACGCATAAAACACAAAACGATACCCCACCAATCCATGGGAAAGTAATAAGTGCAGTGCACCGCCAATCAATCTCTGAGGGTCAGTAAGCACGGGAAGACAGGACTCCCAAAATACCGATGGCCTAGGAGAAAAGGTCATCTAAATAATTCATGAACTATTCGAAAGGGTATAAACCGTGGAAGGCCAGATTGCTTCCAAAGAGCGATACCAGCCAGCACACATGAGTCAAGCAACTTCCCGTAGCTGATCACGGCGAGAAATCCGAAACAAAAAATCACACGACAGACGTCATAGAAAACACCAAAATCACTGTGTCTCCCGCAAACTAGAACGCCGACGACATGTTGAGGACGCGAGGCACTGCTGAGATCCCAAACGGACAAGGAGCAAATACGTCATAATAGGAGCCACCCCGTTCACCGAGAAGATCCTAAAGGCCAAACTACGAAAAAGTCTTTGACAAGCCAAACGACATGAAATATGACGGTACGAAAGACCCCCAAGAACACCTGATGGCCTTCGAAGCCAGGATGAACCTGGAAAGAGCCACCAATGTGGTCTGATGCAGGGAATTTCTAGTAACCCTGGCCAACCCAACAATCAATTAGTTTAACGCCCTTCTGAACGGCTCAATCACGATTTTTGATGATATCTCCAGGAAGTTCATGGTACAATTCACCACTGGATCGCCAAAGAAAAACACCCAATCAGCCTACTGGGAGTCACCCAACGACAAGACGAACCAACGATGAAATACCTTGACAGGTTCAACAACCAGTGCCTAATGGTCGATGGGCTCACGGATTTTGTGGCCAGCCTCTGTCTAACCAACGGACTCATGATTGAAGACTTTCAGAAGCAACTAACAACCAAACCGGTGTGGACAATGCATGAGATCCAAAACGTGGCAAGGAAATACATAAACGACGAAGAGGTGAGCCAAGTCCTGGCTGCCAATAAACGGCACCATGCCAAGACGGCACGACGAAGTAACCCCCCACACAAAGAAACCCCAAAGGAGCACTTCAAGCCCGCCCTCACCATCCGGTGACCTAGGGTGGGAAAATTCACAAACTACACGCCTCTGCCATCCCCAATCATGGAGATTTATCACCAGATAGCAGAGTGAGGTATCCTCCCAAAGGCACGACAACTGAAGGAATAGACAGGCAGCAACAAGAGTCTATATTGTGATTACCACTGAGGATACGAACACAAGACCCAAGATTTCTTCGATCTGAAGGACGCTCTCGAACAAGCCATCTGAGACGGAAAACTCTCCAAGTTCGCTAAAATCATCCGAGATCCCAGGAAAACTGAAAGAGAAAGATCGCCAGAATGGGAAGTACGCAACCCCAGGATAATACGACAGCCACCCCAAGAAAGTCCGAAAGCCAACCCACCACAATAGTAAACATAATCACGGGAAAAGATGTGCCCAAAAAGTCAAGAGGAGCACTAAAAAAGGATCTAAAAGTCCCAGATATAAAAAGCCAAGCATTAATCTCTCCCTTTCTAGCAGAAATTATATTCTCCCCCGATGACTGCTAGCATGGCACCTCAGCAGAAGACGCTCCCTTCGCCATCTCAGCAAAGGTCGGGACCGGACTAGTTAAAAGAATATTGATCGACACTGGGGCTGACTCTAACATCCTTTTTAGAGGAGCCTTCGATAAGCTAGACCTCCAAAATGGAAATATGCAAAGCGATCACAACGGGGTGATCGAACTCAGGGATAACTTCTTCAAACCAGACGATTCTATAGTGTTACCAATAACCATCAGAACCAGAAGCCAGAGGAAAACCATACTCTCCGAATTCATAGTCCTCAAAGATTCTACTGCCTACAACATCATCCTAGGGAGGAAGACGATCAACGACCTGTCCGCCGTCATATTCACCAAGTTCCTCATCATCATAAGTTCCAAGCCAACAACGGCACCATCTGCACCATACACGGTGACCGTGAAGTCATGGTAGCATGCGACAACACCAATTTAGCTCTCCGAAAACAATCCCAAGATGCGGCAGGGATCTTCCTAGCAGACCTCGATGCATGACAAGACGACCAGTTAAGTCCAATGATTTAAATTGAATTATTCCCAGAATAAACATATAATTGATCGCAGGAGATATTGCGGGGATGGTGGTTTCATCCCGCCCGCGGTGAGGACGGAGGTTTCATCCTACTCGCATGTTAATGAACTTGATAAATTGATAATGAAGTGGGATTATCAGGTTTGATAACTTATGAAATTACTAAAAGACATTGATATTGACTAATTGTGCCCTAAATGGCTGGATTGGCAAGATTTGGGTGGTATTCGACTTCCACGAAGCGGCTCCACACTAGCTCATCAACATAGTAACGGCAAATTAGGCCTTCGGAACCTGGGGAATCGACCTCGTAGGATCGTTCCCCACGGCTCCCGGGCAACTCCGACATCTTATAGACGCCATCGACTATTACACAAAATGGATCGAAGCCGAGGCACTGGCCACCATTACGGTCGTTAAATGCCGGAAGTTCTTCTGGAGGCAAGTCATAACCTGCTTTAGAATTCCCGAGATTGTAATCTCAGACAACAGAACCCAGTTCATGGACAAACGATTCAAGGAGTTCCTGGAAGGACTCGGCATCTCCCAGTGGTTCAGCTCGGAAGAACACCTGCAAACCAACGGCCAAGTAGAATCGGCCAACAAGATCATCGTGAAAGGTGTCAAGTAACGACTAGAGGAGGCCAAAGGCCTATGGGCCGACAAACTTGGATCCGTCCTCTGGTCATACCAAATGTTCCCTCAAACCTCAACCGGAGAAACCGCCTTTCGGTTAATGTACGACCTTAAAGCTGTCATTTCGGTAGAGGTCGGGAATCTTAGCCCAGGGAGGACCGTGGGAGGACACGACGAGAGTGCTGAGAGGGACCTCGTAGACGAAGTTTGGAGCATAGCACACCTGTGGGAACTTGCCCTAAAACAAAGGGTAAGCCTAAGGTACAATTGCGGGGTGGTGAAATGAGACCAGACCAGGAGACATTGTCTTACGACATAACGACATCGGCTCCCTCGCCCAGGGGGAAGGAAAGCTCACACCTAACTGGGAGGGGCCATACCGAGTAAAGACCATAATAGGAAAAGGAGCTTATAAGCTGGAACGGCTAAATGGGACTGAGTTACTGAGATCATGGAATGCTACGAACATACGATGATACTACACATAAGCTGAGTCGGTACCTTTAGTAGATTAAGGGGAGGTTTCAATGAGGCCCAACTCTAAATAAAATCATTTTTACATTTTTCCTTTAAAACCATTTTTTCCACGTTCTCGCCGAACCGACGGCACGAATAGCACAAGTAAACGACTTCCCCCAGAGCCCGATCACCCCTGAGGCTAGCACACGAATATCCAAAAAATAAGAAAATAAACATCAGTATCGAAAACGGCTCACCAAAAAGGCCTACTATTTATAGGGGTGTCAAAAATCCCCAGGAGGTGGAGATCCCTGCGGGGGCTGCCCTAAATGGGGCCCTAGTGGTGGGGAATTTTTCCCGTGAGGATGGGATGGGGAGTGAAATTCCCCCGAGACAGGCGTGGGGACCCGAGCGGGGATCCCCGCCCCATCCCCGATAATTCCCCGAATTTTTTAACTTACTTAATAACCCTTACTTTATTTCTAATATAGGGGTTCTTTTAGTAATTTCACTCATTCAAAAACCCTAACCCTATTGTTCAAGATTTTATTTTATGGACTATGATTTGCTATGTTATATTTCTGGACTTATAATCTTGGATAAGATATGTTTGTGTATTTGTAATAATATTTTGTAGTTTGTTTTTTTGTTTTTTTGATATTTTTTATTATAATTTCTATATAAATGTTAAACATAGGAGATGGGGAATGGGTCCCTGCGGGAAATGCGGGGAACGCAGGGAACGGGACAAGGACGGGGATTAATTCTGGGGGCGGGGACGGGGAGCAGGGAGGCATCCCCCGCCCCCGCCCCGCCCCGCCCCGCCCCATTGACATCCTTAACTATTTACCCATAAGTAAACTAAGTCCACCAAGAGGCCATCCAAAACATTATTCAACAAGTCGAGGAAACGGCTTACAAATATGGAAAATTTAAATTGTTCCAAAAAAGAGTATAACAATGAACACACAACTAACCCCCAAACTTGTCAAATAAAATATATAATCAGACACAAGCTAGTCCAAATCTACAATCTCGCCATCCTTCACAGTCTAGAAAGCTCCCATCATGGACACTTCTAAGCCCGGGGCCAGAACCTGGACTTGCGCCTTCAATGCATCCTCGGTAGCCTTGACGGTCGCCCGAGCATCAGCCAGAAGGCTGGCATTCCGCTTTTTCAAAGTCTCCACCTCGGCCTTCGCCTCCTCCTCCTCCATACGAGCAACTGCAGTTGCGGCCTCAGCATTGGCAGCCAGCTTCTGGGCCCCAGCGACCTATATCAACAACTAAGTCTCTCGCTCTAACAACCTCAGAATCTCGGCACCAGTATCCTCGGCATCCTTGGCCGTTTTCTCTCTGGCAGCCTTAGCCTCCTCTAACTTCCCCTTTATAACACCAAAATCCACCTGATCCTTCATCAGCTTCCCATCAAGATGGAACATGTTCACAAGAGCAGGCTCGACCTTCCATATGATTACCTCAGATCAGAGGAGCGCATGGCAAACTGACTTGGCCTGACCCGAGGTGTCACCATTATTGTAAACTTCCTCAATACCAGGTAGCAATTGACGGTCAATAAAATCGGGAGCATCAAACAACCGGTCCATCACACAAGGAATAACCACCCCCGTGGCAACCCCTTCAGCACCTTCTGCTCTCTTTCGCTTCCTAGGAGGTACGGATTGCCAAGATCCAACAACGCTGTTAAAAGGGATGTTAAAGCCGCGACTTCCGAGATTCTCAAAGTAACCAACATTCCAACAGTACAGCTCTTGACAGAGGATTTTGAAGTTGCCACATCTGAAGATGATGAACCCCTGGTGATCACTGCTAGGTTGGGTAATGGCATCGTGAAGAGAACCCTTATTGACACAGGTGCAGACTCTAACTTTCTCTTCAGGAACGTATTTGATGCCCTGGTTTTAAAGGATCAACATTTGAAGCTCCATCTCCCAGAGGATTACTGGGCTTGGAGATCATTATATCAAACCTGATGGGTCGTTGACCTTCTCTTCACCATGGGAGAAGGTGTCAATATAAGGGGTGTACAGGCTGAGTTTGTCGTCTTTTAAGATTCTGCAGCTTATAATGTAATCCTAGGAAGGAAGACGCTCAATGATCTATGCGCATTCATATCAACAAAATTTTTTGTCATGAAATTCTTGACAGCGGAAGGTCGGGTTGCAACCATCCGAGGAGATTGGGTATCTGTGGTTACATGCAACAAGGCTAGCCTCAAAACGTCTTCTGAAGTGAAAGCTTAAATTCTGGGTTAATATTTAGCTGACGATATATGAATGTTGGATCAATCACAAGCATGTCGGCAGATTCTTAAGCAAATAGATTCACATTACCTCTCAAAAAATCCTGAAGTCCTGACTTCAAAGGATAAGGTAGTTCCTTGTTGATCATAGTGTACTTTTCTGGCACATCCCAATTTTGGAATCTCTCTAACTGTCTATTGGGCTCTGGTTTCAGTTTCTCATGTAATTGGGAATCTAAATCAACAAGGAACACCCCTGTGGATTCTTTAGCTTTATCCTAGAGGAGGTTTTAAAAGAGAAAGAGGAAGAGGCAGTCACTATGGATGAGGCAGAGGTAATGGCTTCAATGGAGAAAGAGTACAGTGTCAATTTTGTGGTAAATATGGCCACATTGCTCTCAATTGTTGGCATAGGTTTGATCAAAGCTTTAGAGAAAGAGAAAAAGGCTTTCTCCATAGTAATATATATGTAGCATAGGCCAGTGCAAACTTGAGCAATGTTCTTGCAACACCTGCAACCATTGATGATCCAAGCTGGTATCCTAATAGTGGAGCCACACATCACATGACATCCAACAATCAAAATCTTATTGAGCATAAAGAATATGAAGGCTCAGAGAAAGTTGTGGTTGGTAATCGTGCAGGTTTGCAAATTTGTCATGTAGGAAAGCTATTCTTGAAATATGATGTTAGTTCTAAAATCTTCTTGCTTGATAAGCTATTGTATGTGCTAACATAACTAAGAATGTTTTGAGTGTCTATCAATTTTGCTGTGATAATGGCATCTTTTTTTAGTTTTATACTAATGGATGCTATGTAAAATCACTGGACATCAGTGAGTTGCTTGTTCAAGGGAAAGTGGAAAATGGCCTCTATAAATTTTCAAATATCTCAACTGCTGATATGAACTCTGAAGCTTTATTTCTACTATGAATGAGGATAAATTCTTGTTATGGCATGCACGATTAGGACATGCAAATAGCAATGTAGTAGCCACTCTGATGCTTGTTGCATTGAAAAATCACATCAAATTCTGTTCACTACTTCTTCTACAGTTTACCATGAGCCTTTAGAGCTAGTCTATTCTGATATATGGGGTCCCTCTCCCATTCCTAACACTAATGAAAATAGATACTTTGTGAATTTTGCTGATGCTTATACTAAGTTTACTTGATTGTATCTAATTTGAGCAAGAAGTCAACTCAAGACAATTTTTCATCACTTTTTTACTATGACTGAATTGCACTTTAATAAAAAAAACTAAATACTTTTCAAATTGATAATGTTGCAGAGTCGTACTTAAACTTGTCTAAAGATCTCCAAGAAAAAGGAATCAAGCATAGATTCAACTGTCCACATGTGCACGAGCAAAATGACAATGCAAAAAAAAGCATAGACATATAGTAGAGACATGTTTAACTCTTTTGGCAGTAGTTGATGTGCCTATTAAGTACTGGAGGGAAGCGTTTACCTTAGCAGTCAGAATCATCAATACACTTCCAAATCCTACCTTGTAGAATGTGTCACCCTATGAGAAAGCTTTTGGCTCTCAGCCTCAATATCAACAATTCAAAGTCTTTGGATGTCTCTGCTTCCCTCATCTAAGGCCTTACAATAGGCATAAGCTCAATTTTCGATCCTCCCCTTGTGTGTTTATTCGTTACAGTCCAAAGCACAAAGGATAAAAATGTCTCACATCTTTTGGCAAGATAATTGTTATAAGATATGTGGTGTTCTTTGAATCTATTTTTCCGTTCAAGAATGATAAGTATCCCCTTTTCAAGGCCCTCTCTTTCTTCTGTGCAATTTGAAGCTGCACCAGCCATGCCTACTATCCCAATTGTCACCAAAGTCAATACACAGTCTTTAGTTCACCAAGGAATCTCATCCACTCAACAAGCATCTCAGTCCTCTTCAACCACTTCTTACATCCAAGCCACCTCTGCAACTCCAATTCCAATTCCTATTTCTAATTTTGAAATTATCCTTCCAGCTATTTCTGATTCTTTTCCTCCATAGGTTCAGAATACACATCTCATGATGACAAGAGTTAAAGCTGGCATCAAAAAACCAAAATCACTACTAGCCAAACTTGAACCTAGAACAGGAAAGGAAGCTCTAAATCATCCAAAGTGAAAAGTAGTTATGGATGATGAATATGTAGCTTTGATGAGGAATAACACTTGGAAGTTGGTTGCTCTTCCACAAGGCAGGGAAGCAATTGGGAGTAGATGGGTATTCCTAATGAAGTACAACTTGGATGGTTCTTTGCAGAAGTTCAAGGTCAGGCTCGTAGATCAGGGCTTTGCACAGTGACTTGGTTTTTATTTTAATGAAAGTTATAGTCATGCAGTCAAGCCAACTTCTATTTGATTGATACTTTCTTTAGCTTTGGCCAATTCTTGGAGCATACGAAAACTTGATGTAAATAATGTATTTTTTCATGGTGAGTTCGGTGAAGATGTCTATATGCAACAACCTCAGGGCTATGTGTAGGGTGAAAGTACTTTAGTGTGCAAATTAACCAAGGCACTGTATGGACTAAAGCAGGCTCCTCATGCCTGGTATTACAAACTTACTGGAGGCTTAAGAGAAATTAGCTTTCTTCCTACAAAATCTGATGTGTCTGTGTTTACCAGATTTGCAAATGGTTTGAAGACCTTTATTTGGTGTACGTTGATGACATTATTGTGACTGGTGAATTTCAATCCTTTGTTGCTAAAGTTATTCAGAAACTAAACCTAAAGTTTGCATTGAAAGACTTGGAAGATCTGTAATACTTTATTGGAATTCAAGTTACTCGAATTGCTTCGGGAGGAATGCTTCTCTCACATCAAAAGTACAATGGTTATTTGCTTCATAAAGCTGGTATGACATGGTGCAAGCCTTGTCACACACCTCTTCCATCTACAATTAAGCTCTCTGCAGCTGCTGGTGGTTCTAACTTTGCTGATCCTAAGTTTTATAGGTCAGTGGTTGGGAATTTGTAATATCTCACCATCACCTCATCCTGAAATTGCGTATAATGTGGGTAAATTTTCTCATAATATGTAGTGTCCTTTATATGCTCACTGGTTAATTGTCAAGCGAGTGCTGCGTTACTTGGCTAACACTGCTTCGTTTGGTCTAATGCTACATTCTGATGCTTCGTTGAAGGTAATAACTTATTGTGACTCAGATTGGGGAGGTGATGCTGATGATAGAAAGTCCTAAGGAGGTTACTGTGTTTTTCTTGGAAGTAATCTGATCTCTTGGTCCTCCAAGAAGCAGTCTGCAATGGCTAAGTCCAATACTAAGGCTGAGTATCGAAGCATGGCAGATTTGGTCGCGGAATCGGTATGGATAAAAAATTTGCTTGGTGAACTACATGTCTCTTTACCTGATCCTCCCTTGATTCATTGTGATAATTTGAGTGGTGTGCTCTTGCCTACTAATCCCATTTTTCATTATAAATCAAAGCATTTTGAAGTTGATTTGCATTTTGTTCGAGATTTGGTAACTGCTAAGGTTGTTAATGTAAGTCATATTCTTGGAAAAGTTCAAGTTGCAGATATTTTAACCAAACCTATCCCTTCAGAAGCATTTCTATTTTTCAGGGACAAACTCAAAGTGCAAACTCTTTCTACCTTGAGTTTGAGGGAGAATGTAAGTAGGATAATGAGAAAAAGGCAAGTGAGGGTGTTATGGCTGATAAGAACTCTCTAGAAGCTTCAGGAAAGGCTGAGTCATCTCAAGTTAATTAGTTACGATGAGTCAGCAAGGTTGTTGGAGTTTTGTTAAGTGATTAGCCTTCCTTTATACAGTGTACTCTTCATGTACTCTCATCCCATTCACATTGCTAAGCTTCCAATAACGCAATTCACAATTTCTCTCCTCTACTTATGCTCTCATTTTCTCTCAATCTCAGTGTTCTAGTTCTGTTCCCTTGAACTTGGATCTGACACCTTTATTGAGATACTTACTTTGTGGAGGATTTATGTTGATTCTATCAGTTTTAATGATGTATTATATTGATTGTTGAAATTCCTTAGTGTTACTAGAAAGACTGATTGTGTACCAATTATTTTGATAATAAAAAATTTTACTGCACTAGGTCCTGTAGGTTTTTTGTTCCTCTTTTAGGAAATTTTCTACAACAAAAATTTAGGTCTTTGATATTTTAATTTCTGTCATTGTATTTGCCGCTTAGAGTATTTTTTGTGTTGCCTATTTAATTGCACAAGTTGTAAAAAAATTATTTTGGTACTTCCACTGATAGATAAGTTCTTGTCTGAATCTTAGCTTTTTCCCAACAATTATATAGCTATTTCAATTCAAAAAAAAAAAAGGTAGTTGGGCGTTACGTCACTACTAGAAAAATCACTTTTAGCGGTTATTTATTTTGCTTTTAGCGGCAATAAAAGTGGCCGCTAATACATTACCAACAATTAGACATTGGCCATCTTATACTTTGTCGCTAAAAGACTTTAGCGGCAATTGTTATAAATTGCAGGTAAAGACCTTTTTAATGGCCGCAAAAAGTATATAACTTTTAGCGGCCATTTTCTTGGCAATTTATATAGCCACTAAAAGTAATTCTAAGATTGCAATGTTATTCACTTTTAGTGGCCATTACTATTGCCGCCAAAATCCATTTTATCAGCAATTTATATGGCTACTAAAAATAATTCTAAAATTGTAATGTTATTCATTTTTAGCTACCATTACTATTGCCGCTAAAATTTTTAGACCATTTTTAATTATATTCACTCTATTATTATTGTACATAATATAAATATACTAAAATTAATTACTACAAAATAAAATATTTTATTAATTTCAAAATATTTATACACAATTTTTTTTAAAAAAAGTAATAAAGCATAATACAAATGTATACAACACAAATACTACAAGTCTATGTTACATCAATGATTAACACATAGCTAATGATAAAAAAATAAATGAGTATTTCATATTATGAACATGATTAGTACTAAAAATGCAGATCTTAGTGACATTACAAATACCACTACTGCCCCTGCATTGTAGAAAACAAACATATACATAATCATTAGAATAATACTAATTCATTCTCATTGTTATTTAATTGAAAGAGAGAATGTGACAGAATTAATAACCAAGATGAGGACCTGTAATTAATCATGAGTAAAAATAAAATAGAACACGGTAAACCTTATTAATTTACAATTGCTAGTTGCTAATATATAATAATAGAACCAAGAGTAAAAACTAGAAAGTCCTTACCTAGAATTAGAATTTTTTACCATCTTTGAATTACTAAATGCTTCAACAATTGAGTTTCACTACATCATTACAATTTAAAAATATTAGTGGAACTCAAACTACACATCACTTAAAAGAGAAATTTAAGTATCAAAAGAGAAGTGACAACCAGAACTAATTGAAAAAAAAATGCTACACATGAACAACAGCATAATAAGTACATTGCAAAAGCAGGAGTTAGAGGCATTAAGGCATTCTCTTTTATTCACAAACTTGGAATTAGAAGCAATGATTGAATTAGCCAAACACAAAATTGCAGCAAGAGAATATGAATTTGAAAGAATGAATATTATTAGTACATGACAATATAATTTATCAGATTTTTGGCAGGAGAGACTAAATATTCAAACTAAATAATTAATTGAGCAAAAAGAAAATTCAACAATTACAAACAAAATACAGTTAATTGCAATTATTACATTAAGCAATAAATTATGAATTAGTTACAAATACCAGTACAAATAAAAAAAAGAGGCCGAGAGAGAGAAGTAATGCTCGTTACCTACTTCAAAGTTCAAATGGTAGCGACGGAGAGCAAGCTGAGCAACGACTTTGGCCATAAGAGAGAAACAGAGGAGCAACAACAACCGTTCACGGAGAGGAAGCGAATGTAGCGACGACATCGTTCGGAGGAAACGTGTTGACAGAAAATACACTTTCTCTCAATCTCAAAGGCTTGAGCGTTGCTACTTGATCTGGACTGCAGTGATAGAGGAGGTGCCTTCACTTGATCCCAGAACACTAGTAGAAAACTAGTTACTATAGACAGATATTTCTGACAGATTTTATCCCACGGAAATACAGACAGATTTTTCGAGGAATTTTTTGTCGAAAACAAAGGAAAATGAATTAGCATAAATTACAGACGAAAAAAAATCCGTCGATAATTCTGTCAAAAAAATTAATTTTTTTTGTGAAAAATAGTTACCGACAGAAAATTCGTCTATAATTAAATGAATAAAAAACGCTGCATTTTATTAAATTATTACGGACAAAAAATCTGTCGGTAATTTAAAATATTCCGTCGGAAATATTAAATTAAACCAAATCCACTCCCACCCTCTCGAGCTCCATTCACAATCATATCCAAACGAGCTTCTTCCTCCTCAGCGCCTTCATCCACCGCATTCTTCCCCCAATCTTCATCCGAATCATCACTGCCACAATTACCATCGTCAACACTTTTGAGACTTCCATCACTCTCATCGTCATCAATCACCATCTTCCTAACAATGGCATTATCGAACGATTTGACAATACATTCGTCATCGTCGAGCTGCTTCTTCTCTCCGTCGCACGAGCTTCTTCTCTCTTGCCGTTCGCTGTTTCCCATGCCCTCCCTTCTCTTCACCTCTTTTATGAGTACAAATCCTAATCTTCCTTCCAGTGATTTTTTCTTCTCTTCAAATCTAACGTCGATGGTGAGTATTTGAATTTTCTACTATATTTTTCCCTGCAATTTCTTTGTTTTTCTTAGCGTTTGTTATGCTGAAGTTGTTGCAATTGTTTGTTCTTCGTACTCTATTTTGCTACAATTTATCATAATGATTATATCCTCATATTCATATTTGCGATTTTTACTTTGGAATCTCTTATTTCTTTTTAATTTTACTAGCACTCAACATGTTCGATAAAATACTTCAATTAGATTTCTTTGAATGCTCTGTTTCTTATTCTTCTCTTAATTTCTTTGATGTTTTTGTGCCTTGATGACATCATGAACTGGTATTATATTATTTACCATTGCTTTGGATTCTCATGCAATCCATTGTGTAGTGAATATACTGTGTGCACTATGAATATACTTTAAGAAAATATTAGTAATTTAGCAGTGGGAAAAGGTACGTTTTGACAATGGGAAAAGATACGTGTTGACACATTATTATGTAATAAGAATATTAGTAATTTAGATTATTATGAAAAAGATTATTACGAAAAATATTAGTAATTTAGAAATAATGTACAATAACAATACTTCATTAGCTATTTAAATATTTAATGCATTTGTGAATAATGATCTTTCTCCTCAGATGGTAGAAGACCTATCAACCCCAAGGCACTAAAGTTCTACAACAATCTCATCAATAAGCTCATCAGCAATGGTTTGATATGAATTTTAAATTTGAAAAACAAAACCTTATTTTGGAAAATTTACTTCCAATATGTTATGTTTCTTCAACTGATTTAGTCCCTTGTTGTGCCATGACCAGGAATCCAACCACATGTGACTCTACACAACTTTGATTTTCCACAGGCTCTCGAAGATGAATAAGGAGGATGGATTAGCGATAAAATCATGTACTCTCTTGATCTCCTGCACCATAATGTTGTTGACATTAGTTTATGAAACTTATTTTGCATTAACATCTATTTTCACTCAGAATATTCATTTTGGAGAGCTGTGTACTAAGAACTAAATTCTAGTTATGTACCTTGGTATTAGTACTATCCTTTCAATCCTCTAGTCCCCTTTAATTTCTTATTGCTATTTTCATCTTGCTTAGCTTCTTCATATGGATTACTATCAATGAGCCAAATGTGTTTTCCCTAGGCGGTTATGATCAGGGAAACAGTCCACCGCATCATTGTTCTCTTCCATTTTGTATTAACAAAAGCAAATGTGGCAACTTAACAACTGAACCCTACTTGGCACTTCACCATATTTTGTTAGCACATTCTTCAACTGTAAGATTGTATAGGACAAATTATAAGGTATCATGCCTAACGTTTTTTTCATAGTTTGCATTTTCAATTCTGCATTTTGTTCATTTTGTTTATATATACACAATTTCATATGGTCATTTCTATTTCTCTGTTTTTTAGTATCAAGAGCTTCAACTTATTGAGACATCTGATCCTTATATTTGCTCTTGACCTGTTAATGTTTATATCGAATTTTAATCTTCTTGCTCAACAGCAATAATGAGAAATGGAAAAATATAAGGAGGCAGAGAAGCCTGAGGCAGGATCAAGTCATGACCCCACTATTTAAATCAATGGACACAATAATGATGAATGGTTTCTGTACAAATAAAGTTCCAATTTTAGAACCTGATTAAGCAACCTTATTGTATATTGACTTAATTAGAGGACAATAGTTGATGTATTAATACATTTTGTTGATGTATGGTTGTTACTTATTATTATAGTTGATGTATTAATACACTTTGTTTATGTTTTGAATTATATTGACTTGCTTGTTTATAGTACTTTTCTTTTAGTTTGATAATACGATGAATTTGTTTATTTTTTGAAATTTTATAAATATTCGAATACAAATTAGATAAAAAATTGTGTTTATTAAATTTATATTTATTTTGTATGAAAATAAGTTTATTTTTTAATGAAAAAATAAAAAAAATATTTTACGTGTTTATTAAATTTATATTTTGTATAAAAATAGGTTTATTTTGCAATGGAAAAATGTAAAAAAAAAATTCTATTTTACCTTTCTGACGGATTTACAGACAGATTTTCTGTCTGTATTCAGAGTTTAGAATGGTTTTCCAAGGCTCCAATTACCGACGAAAAATCTGTCGGAAAATTTGTTGCTAATTACTGACAGAAAATCCGTCGAAAAATCTGTCTCTAATTACCGATGAAAATTCCGTCAAAAAATCTATCTCTAATTACCGGCAGAAAATCCGTCAGAAAATCTGTCTCTAATTACTGACGGAAAATCCGTCGAAAAGTTTGACATTCCAGGGAAATGGAGGGGAGAATTTACCGAGGAAAAATCTGTCGGTAACTAGTAAAAATCTGTCGGTAAATTACCGACGAAAAAATCTGTCGGTAAATAATTTTCGACGAGGCTTTTACAGAGGGACGAAATCCGTCAGTAATTTCGTCTGTAATAAAGACCAAATCTATCTGTAAATCTGTCTGTATTAAATAATTTTCTAGTTGTGGAAGTTTTATGACAACAGCAAAAAGGAGATGACCTAAGGCGGTGACGACGACGACATCGAGCTTAGGGTTTCAGCGATGAACTCTCCCGTCCATCTGAATCTCTGTTTCTCGCACTCACTCTCTCTATCTCATTTCCCCTCTATTTTTTGGTGACTTTTCATGTTTTTTGGTGACATTTTTCCTCTATTTTTCAATTTATCAATTCTTATAAAAAAAGTTATCTTAATAAAAATATTACTAATCAAAATATTATGGCCATTAAAATTTTTTTTACTAAAAATAGTATTTTTTATATTTTTATTGGTAATAATAATAATTATTATTATAATATATACTATTAATGAT
>NC_029788.2:12776247-12784509 GCF_000816755.2 Arachis ipaensis
CCACAAAACATAACTTAAATTAAAAAAATAATGACTATTATATTATTACCGTTAAAAGTTTGTTGCTAAAACTAATTATTCTTATTGTGCGTCATGATCTCGCTAGTATCATCATATCTTCGAACCAAAATGTTAGTGTGTTATTATAATTTTAAAGTAGTATATATCTTCGAACCAAAATGATACTTATTGAATATTTATAAGTGATGTTATCACTTTTATATAATTTCATTATTAAAATTAAACATGATGTAGTTGGACTGGGTGTGTGAGGAGTTTGGTGAATGAGAGTGGAGTCTACCACCATATATGAGTCTGCTGGTCTTATTTAATTGACTATATTAGATGAGTTTAGTAGATGAATTTACTAAGATGGCGGCAACCATATTTGATTAAGATACATAACGTTAGTTAAAACATATTTGATTAAGATATTCCACTATTTATGTCCACATCAGCATGCAATAATACATCCCCTCTAGTAGTCTAGTGTATCTGTGTATGTGTAGTAAGAGGCATATGTCAGTTAACATATTCTTCATTGGCAACTATATAAATATTATGTCGGTTTTTTCTTAATATATATAATATACTTTCTTGTTAAGATTTACAGGTAAACGAGAAAAACATAATTGAATAAAAAAACTAATATATCCTTTTTATTAATTAAAATTAAGATCGTTTAATTTGTATTATAAAATAGAAATCTAAATTTAGTTTTAAAAAGACTAACATATATCATGTAAGTTAATTTTGAAAGATGAAAATTTTCTTTTAGAATTAGGGTTGTTTAATTGTATTAGACATTAGAAATTTGTGTTTGATTATAAAACGTTTAAATATAAGTTTGGTTAATGTATTATTACACTAAAATACCCCATTGAAGATTAATTTAAGAGACTTAAATGTCCTTATAAAATTAATATTCTTTAAATTAATTAAAAAGTAGAAAGTTGAATTTCATTTTAAAAATACTAAAATACTCCGTTTAGGATTAATTTTAATGATAATCCACATAAATAGTATGCAAAAGTTTATATTGCTCAACAAAAATGTCTTAAAAGATATGAATGATAAATTTATAGTCAAATATTTTTATTCTTAAAATTTAGTGATTTTACTCTAAATAAACTTTTTTGTGAAAAACTAAAAAAGAAGTCTTGTGATCAAATATTGCTATGATATTTGCATGCAATTCTATCTAGTAAATACTTATCTAAATATTTGTTCGGGCAAAATTTTGAATCAAATATATAAGTATTTTGTTAAATATAAAATTGGTTTGTTGCTTGTTAAAAAATGATATTTTTTTTGTTTTCGTCACATATATTTTGTTTTCACATTTTTTGTTTTTTATTTTTTTTTTTTGAAGTCTTATTTGTTTTCTATTATTTTTTTGGTTATTTTTGTTAATAAAATTAAATTTTAGATACGATTTTGTTAATTTATCCCAATATAAATAGTAGTACGTTCTTTTAGAATTAAAGTTGTTTAATTGAAGACACCAAAAAAAATATAGACACCAAAAATTTTTTTTAATTGATTAAAAAAATAAAAATTTGAATTTCATTTCAAAAATAGTAGATACCGGTGGTTCCAAGAAATGCTGCTGTTTTCTAAACGTATTCTGCTTGTAGAGGTATACAACTAGATAACCTGACACTGAATATATTTGAACTACTATGTATGCTACTTTAACGCGTGTAACACAAGTTTCGAGTAGAACAATACACAACAGTATATATGAGAGTTAAATCTCAATTTGACCCTGAAATTTAGTTTAATACTCAGAATAATTTTCACAATTTTTTTTTGTCTCAATTAAAACTTCTAAATTTATAATTGTGGTTCCGACTTCCCTTACGATCATCTTCGTCATCGGAATGTTAATCTGACGCAATTGCATGACATGGTGAACACTACTTAAACGACGGTGCATTGGTTCTAATTGGGACCAACGAAATTATGGAGATCATTTTAAACATCGAACTAAATTTTAAGGGCCAAATTAAGATTTAACTCGTATATATAAAATTGAATTTTATTACGTATTTGCTATAATGCCACTACAATATTTTTTATTTAAGATAACTCTATCTTACTCGAAGAAACATTTAATAAAAATTGTCTTAGATAAATAAAAACTATTTTTGGTCAGTTGTCTTTAAACAGGATAAAGATAAGAATTTTTTTTTTGCAACCCATAAAAATATTGTTTTCAAATATCTAAAACTGTAACTAAAATAATATTTACAAAATGTTGCAATATAAAAATTTTAAGATAATATTTTTAAATAAAAATAAAATATTTTATAAAAAGTGTAAAAAAATTTAATAAATAACGTTTATAAAAAGTTATCTAAAATTATTCATAGTTAAAAATTTTAGAAAAAAAATTTTAATCATATTCCCATCTATTTTATTTTATTTTTTTCCTCCAAATAACTTGGAAAAAGAACAAAAAAATAAATAAAAACTTGTAAAAGTGTTTCGGTCATCAGTTCACTAACCAAAACTATCCATTGAAATCCCTATCCTATACCTTTGAACTCTAGAAAGGCTGAAACACTCGAACCTAACGGTGACAGTTGATGACTCTTTTCCACTGCGTGGTGTGCTCCTCCATGGTGCAGTGTGTTTCTCCACTGTGTGGTGTGCTCCTTGTTCTGTGCGGAACCACAACCGCGAACCACCTATATATTTTCTCTTCCATCGTCGCCAAACCACCACCGGCGAGCAACCATTCTCTCCTTTCTTTCCTCTTTCTTCTTCTTCTTCTCTTTTCTCGCTTCCTCCTCTTCGTGAACCAGAGACCACCGAAGCCATTTTCCTTGTATCGCTTCTTCTCCCTCCCCTTTCCTTCTATCTCTCACCCAACCTCTCTCTCTCTAGCTCGCCCTCTCTCATACTGCAGAATCGTAGCAACCCCTGTTCCTCTGGCCAACTCTAACGCATTTCGACGACCACCCCTTCGTCGTTCTATTGCTCTGACGACACTATAGCGCAGCTGCAACTTCTTCTCGATCTCCTACATTCTTATTTCTCTGTTCTTCAGTTTTTAGGTTTATGCAAAATCTCATTTTGATCTTCTCTTTTTAATTCATTACAGTTTAGTTAGATTTTAATTCTTACTTAGTAATTTTATTTAGTGAAACTAGTTTTTGCTGATTAGGTTAATTTAGATTAAAATTAGGATTCTCTTATAAGTATTTATCTTAGTTCATAGGTATTTAGGTATGCTATTATGATTCTTGGGTCTAAAATTTCAATTTGTCTAACTGGCTTGATTGATTTTCTGTTGAATTTCAGGTTCTCCACGGCTTCTCCATTGAGGTGCGTTTCTCGACGTTGGTTGTTACTGATTCAGCAATTTTTGGTTTTTCGCTGATTCTTGTATTTTTCTCCTTTGATTTCTTCATTTTCAATGTAAATTACAAAATGATTAATTTTTGTAATTCATTTAGTTAACTAGTTCATAGAGAATCGATTATTTTTTTTATTTGTTTGTTCTATTGGCTACTTTAATTGAGTTAAATAGTTCATAGAGAATAATGTAAACTTTATTCTTTACTCCATTATAGAGAGAGTTTGCTTCAAAGGAGTTTGAGGAACATTGGTGAACACTTTAGGACTTGAAGATTGTAATTTGTTAAGTCATGATCCTGTAAGTTTTTTATCTTGTTTATACGTGTTTGCTTTCATAAGTATATTATGTATCTTTGTGTAGTTTTTTTTATATTGATGGTATTTTGATATCTAGTCTACTTTTGTATAACTAATATAATTCTTTCTTAATTTTAATAATAAAATTATTGTATATCATTTGATGAATTTATATACTGAATATGCATGAATAGTATTATTTACATGCTTAGTTAAATAGTAGTAACAATATATGAATAATTAGGTTTTTCCAAAATTTAGAGAAAGATTGGATGAGTTTACCTAGAGATAAAGCTAAGTTTAATAATAGTGTCTACGACTTCTTAGACTTTGTTTCTTACTCTATCGGAAATTCACAAGGAGAGGAAATCTTATGCCGTTGTGCAAGTGTTGCAATTTCTTGTGGCACTAAAGGCAAACAATTTTTATCCATTTGATTACCTCAGTATTTCTTAATGGTTCTACAATATGGATTCTTTATGAAAAAAGCGTAGTCAGCATAGATGTTGATAGCGATAGTGATAGTGATAGTGATAGTGATAGTGAGACTAACTCATATGACGACACGAATGCCTTGTTGAACGATAGATTTAGGGATGTGGCACAAGCGAAAAGAATAAAAGAATGTATGAATAAAGATGCAAAAAATTTCTATAACTTGGTTGAAGAGGCTAGCAAAGAACTATATCTCGGTTGCAAGGGGTTATTGTTTGTTATGGTTCACTACTCTCTTGTAACCTTTTCTCTTATTAGATGTGTATGCAATTGTGTTTGATGGTATTTAATGTTTTTATACAGTAACTTGATGGAAAATGGAGCAACTTCAAAGAGGAAAAGGCTAATAAATTAAAGAAGTATCAAGTAAATGCAAAAGTTAAAGAAATTGAAATGAAGGAAGTATGCAAAAGTTAAAGAAATTGAAATGAAGGAAGTATCTTCTGTTGCGAAACTAGTCCAAAATTTTATGTCCAAAGGTGATAAAGGAAGTAATCAGGCCAAAAAGCACAACATTCTAAGAGAAAAATTTCAAAAATTGGAGACAAATAAAGTAGAGAGAATTCCATGAAAGGAAGAAATAAGACACTTGTGGACAAAGTAGAGAGAATTCTATGGAAGATATTGTGAAACTTATGTTGCAACAAACTTCTCCTAGTATGAATATTGATAAAGTAATTTCTCTCTTGCAATATCTAAACAATCGTATGTAAATAGTGCACAATATCCAAATTTGAATAATCGACATTCTTCTCCATCAACTCATCCTCCAAATGATGATTAGGTATATATATGTGTGTTAAATTATTGTAACACTTGAATATGTTTATGTATACACATGTTATTGTTAAGACTCTTTTTGATAATGTGTTTTTTTTTTTTGTCTATTTAGATTTGATTGCAACTTGTTTATGGTTGGATGAAGTTTTATGAGATAAAGGCGATTTTTGGCACAATGATAAAATACAAATTCCTTGATTTCATATATATATATATATACACACTTTTTTTTTTGTTAAATCCTATGAGAAAAACATGTATTTTGTTTACTTATGTTTATTATTTACTTGACTTGGTAACTTAGCAAGTATGTGCATCTGAAAGTTATTTAGTTGGCATTTGAAACATCTTTCTATATGTATATATGCAATATATTAGCTTATTCTCCCTATATATCAATTAAATTTATTTTAAATATTTAAATATTATCAGTATGTGCTATATATCCTTCAAATGTCAAATAAATTAAGAAAAGCAAAAAAAATTATTTTTGATATAAAAAAAGACAACCTAAAAAAATTCAATAAGGTGTTGTTTTACATATTAGAAAAAGACAACTCCAAATAAACTTAGACTAGTGTTATTTTAGGTACATGAAAAACAACCAGAAAAATTTATACAATATACAAATGTTGCTTTAGGTATATGAAAAGGCAACTTAGAAAAACTTAGACAAGTGATGTTGCTTTATGTATTAGAAAATACAACTCGTAAAAAGTGTTGTAATAAAGTCCTTATAAATGCGGTGTTTGGGTCCTCACATAAAGTTGCTTTTTTTAGTAGAAAATACAACGTTTTTTTTTTAAGTTACTACAAAAAGGGTTCCCTTTGATGTAAAAAACATTGTCTTAGACCAAAGGTAACGACCATATAGTCAACAACCAAAAAACATTGTGTTTTGTCAAAAAATATTGTCTTTAATCAAAGGCATCGTTATTTTTATTAGAGGCAACGTTTTTAAAGGATTACCTCAATCCAAATTTATTTGTAGTGAACACAAGATGACATGAATTTTCTATAAGGTTAATTTTATTATATTAAGCTTGTATAATGCCATATTAAAAATTATACAAGAAAGTAACATTATACTATTATATCATTACGAGATACTTCAAACACACGATAATATACAAACTACAAACATAACACTCCCAAGCCTTGTACTATCATACCTAATATATACTTTTTGATTTTTTCTTAAATAGAACCTCGTGAAGGTATAGCTGTATTTAGATGAAAATGCAACCCAATTATTGGTATGTGTCATGTTCCTCAATTGAAAACAATGATATATTTTTTACCAAAAGTTACAAATTTTGATATTGAATCTTCGCATAAAGAATTAACTTTAGATATTTTTGTCTAAGTTTTCACTCATCTAATATTCTATATGGGCCAATCAAGACCATATTTGGAGTAAAAGAAAATTATTAAAAAATAACAGTCATATATATGCAGAGACATATAACTAGACGCATCATATGGCCACACTGCGAAGAACAACGGTTTCAATAGTAAGACCAGGGCCAAACCCAAAAAGCACACCCCAATCAAGTCCTTCTCCGGTGGTTTTAAGCCCTCTTTCAAGGGACTTCTTCCTCATCAAATCCATAATGAAGAACACACATGCACTTGACATGTTACCGTAATTGCTAAGCACATCTCTAGTGGCTTTCATCTTCTCTGGCTTCAAATTCACTTTTTGTTCAACCTGGTCCAGAATTGCACGTCCACCAGGGTGTGCAATCCAAAATATTGAGTTATAATCAGATATACCCAACGGATCAAAAGCTTTACTGAGTGCTTCGTTGATGTTCTGCGAAATAATATCAGGGACACTCTTGTTAAGATAGAATGTAAGCCCAACTTCACGAAGGAGACCACCGATGGCTCCATGGCTGCCAGGGACAAGTTTTTGATCAGTCGAAACAAGCTCAAAGATAGGCTTCTCAACCTTTGGCACAGGATCAGAACCAATGATAATTGCAGCAGCTCCATCTGCAAACAATGCTTGCCCTACAAGACTATCCATATTGATCATTGTCCTCTCACCTAAAATGATATATAATTCACATCCATCAATACTCTTTTTCAAGTTTAAAACATCATTCACTTATATATAAAAAAAAATGGGTTTTTACATTTTAAATTCCGATCATTTCGCGTATCAAACCTTTCAAGTTATTCATGTAGTGATTTAATTTAAACTTTCAGGTTTGATTTAAATAGTTTATCCAAATTTAATTATAGATATAATGTATTAAATCTAATTATATATGAGTAAATAAATAAGTATGTGAAAGATCAAGAAAGTATATATGACCAAAATAAATTTGTGTATGTTTAGGAACGTAGGGAAATAGTAACTTGTTAAGTAGTTATTGTTGTTACTATGAGTTGGATATATATCATATTATGGTACACGGTATAATATGTTAATTGTTGTGTATCAATAATTAATATCAAAGTAAAAATGATGAATTTTAGGTTGATAAATAGTAAATTAAACAACATCAAAATATTTGATAACAATACTTACAAATACGTTGGAATTTTTTCTTTAGATCGGTCATGTGTTCGCTATTGGTTACTCTGAAATAATAATCTGCATATGTACTCTGATCAACACAATTTGGTGGATTTGCTGTGCCAATTGCCAACACAGTTGCTGGGCCTTCTGCCCTTTGTTGAACCTTGCGGATGTCATTCACAGCCACCATGTTTTCTTAGCTAAGATCTTTGGGATAGCAAAGCTCAGATATGTTCTTTGGAATAACAAATGTATTTTGATTTGATGAAGACTCAGACAGGGGTGGGGGGATATTTATATGCTTGAGAGTAGGGGCATATGTGGAATTAAATGGACATAGAAAACGTGCTCAACTCAAAAGTGTCGTGATAGTGACAACGATTATTATTTATATATTTAGTTAACTTCAAAAATGATGTTCTGAAAGAAAGTATAGTAAACTCGTGATAATGTCCCATGTCAATACTATTCGAAAACGATGTTCTCTGACTTTGAAAGGATAAACCCGCTGCAATTCTGGACCAATAATTTGGAGGCTCGGGGAGGAAATTTCTATTAAGGGACATCACTCTCTTATTTAGTGATTTATTGGAGAATTTTTTTGTTGCCTTCTATTTTTCATTTTTCAATTTTATTATACATTATGTATGCTTTCAATTATCTATTATTTGTATTTATTATTTGTTATTTATTTTTTATTATATATAATATAAATGTAAACATATTTAATTTATAATCTTTTATTCTTAAAATATCTTTAGTATATAAATTTATTAAAAGAAAGTTGTGCTTTC
>NC_029788.2:12784582-12825038 GCF_000816755.2 Arachis ipaensis
AAATAAGTAATTTATACATCTCTTATTGTTGTTTATACTAAAGGTAAATTAATAACACATTAATACATACACTAATTATATCATATATATTATATTAATATTTAGGCATTTTCTTGAATTTTTTATCAATTATTTACGAAACGAAAATATATAAACACATTTTTTCCCATGTTTACAATGTCAATACTTATACGGGTTTATTTATAGTACCTATTTAAAAAACAGTTATGCTACACGTACAAGTCTTTTTGGCTTACAAGTTTTACAAGTTGGGCCAAATCCAACAGAAGCTACGCTCACCCACAAAGTGTTAACACGCGAATCACGTTTCCAAAGCGCTCCCTCACCATTATAAACGACTCTTCTTCTTCTTCTTCCTCGATGAAAACCATAACTGTCATTTTCTCTTCACGTTTCTCCTCATCCTCCTCTTCTTCCTTCTTCTTCTCCTTTTTCCTTGAATTTCTCCTCCTTTTTCTTCGCGTGTTTCATCTTCATCGTCGTATTTCTCCTCATTCTTCTTTTGATTTTGCAACATTATGTATTTTCTTCTTCTTTATTTGTTTGATTTTTTCCTCCCAAAAAGAATTATGAGAATATGAAATAAGAAGATGAAGAAGAAAAAGAAATAACAGAAGATGAGGAGGAGGAAGATGAAGAGTTCTGAATTATGCAGAACTTATCAGAATAAAAATGCACCAAATATCTTCGTTCTACACCCAAATTTGCTGCAAATATAGAAATGAGTTATGCTACGTGTACACTAAAATCAACCACCAAAATCAGCCACCAGTATAAAATACATACTGGAATACAAATAATACATTGAAAATAAATTAAAGCACACATGTATTTATGCACAAATACATTGGTGGCTGATTTTAGTGTACAAATAACATTTTTGTACAGAAAAATGTTTCCTCTAATGCTGCATTTTTTTTCTTCTTCTTCTTTTCCTTATTTCTTTCTTTCTTTTAGTTAAATGAATGTAAGTTCATCCACTTCCAAGTAATTTTACAGCATTATATGTTTTTTCTTCTTCTTTGTTTGATTTTTTGGTTTTTATTCTTGTTAAGAGAGTAAAACAAGAAGAAACTTGAGAAAGTAAAACAAAAAGGAAAAAATGAATAAAAGAAAAAAGAAGAAGAAGATAGTGATGATGAAAAAAAAAGAAGCAGAAGATGAGGAGGAGGAAGAGAAAGAGTTTTAAATTATGTAGTACTTATCAGAATAAAAATACACCCAAATATCTTCATCTTACACCCAAATATCTTCGTGTTACACCCAAATTTGCTGCAAATACAGAAAAATGTTTCCTCTAATGCTACATTTTTTCTTCTGAGTTGAACCACACCTCAACCACTTGATTGGATTCAAAACAATAAAAAAATTTTCGATTTCCCTACTTCAAATCTAGCTGAGGGATTTGTCTTCTCAGTCGGAGATATTTTCAATTTCCATTTTTCCTCTCTGCTACATGTAATCAATTGATTCTTAATTTTGTTTCCATTTTTATTTGTGCTCCAAACTCTTGTAGAAAAGCCTGCAGCCTTCGCATAATTCTTGTAGAATTTTGCAGCATCTTCAAGGGTGTTAAAAGTCATCCCAACCTTAGATACAAACTGCTCATCAACACCACAGATTTGCTACAAAATACACCCAAAATAATACACCATATTAAAACAAGTATAAACTATAGAATACAAATACAACTATAAAACCATCATAAAAAATAACAAAAATCAGATTCATGAATCATCAATAAACAGAAACTAAAACAATTCAACTAAAACAATAAGACAATTCACCCTTAGTGAGATGAAAAGTTATAAACTGTAAATACATCCAAACTTTCATGAAATACACCCAAATATTCTTGATTTACATCCCTGATATAAAATGAAAAAAATTCATCAGAACTAGTACATTAGATTCAATTCAAACAAGGAACAATGAACAGCAAATTTCACAGACAAGGTTCACACATTATTCAGCTACACAATCATAAACTACTAACTGGATTCAAATTCAGATTCAATTGTTAACTGGAATTAAACCACACCTTAGGAACTTCATTGGATTCAAATTCAAAATCTACTTCGCTCTGATTCAGCTAATAATTTGAAGTTGAATCATCCATTATCTTCAAAACAATTTCAGAGCTTAATTTCAGAAATAATGGAAAATGAGAAAAACAAAGAAAGAGAATAGAGAGAGAAACTTACGTAAACGGCGAAAGAGAAGGGAGAGAGAAACCCACGAAAGAGATCGAAGAGAGAAGGCAAGAAAACGCAGAAGGAATTCAAAAAAAGAAACGAAATCCTTTCGAAAAAGGAAGTTATATATTCGCGCATTGATTGATTGGAAAATCTATTAATGAGGCGCGTGAAACATACGTGCCATAAGAGGCGCGTTTTAGGGATTAGGGATTTTCAGAACTTATATGACTTGTATAGTGAAAAGGCTTGTATGCGGAAATTAATTCTTCAAAAAAATGAGTTTTTTTTTTCCCAATCCAAATTATTTATTTATAGTAAATATCCAAGTTAGAGGATATCATGCAGAATTGTTAGTAGGGCTATCATATGAGTAGGCAAGTCGAGTTTCTCACGAGGATCGAGTTAAAATAAAATAAAAACAAAACAGATAATTCAAATTTTAAGGAAATCAAGAAAATATCAATTTTTTGTGTGTCTAAACATGGAAAAAAATAAAGTAAATTCTATCCTATATTCGAGTGGATGATTTACTAAAGATCAACACAAGGCTCAGACCAAATAACATTATTAGAGTTACTCTTGGTACCATATCTAGCCATCCAATCTGCAGCTCTATTTGCTTCCCAGGACACCCACTCAATGTGAACAAGCCAAGGACGAGATAAAATCTCCTGAATCTTGTAAACCAAATCTGTTACTTCATATGAATACCCACTTATAAGATTATGCATGATGAGCAGAATGTCAAAGCAATCCATTTCACATATAATATCCCTTAAACCGCAATCCCAAGCTAAAACCAGCCCTTTCCAAGTAGCAAATAATTCACATCTGGTGATAGATCAGGGGGAATACTTCCAGAGCAACCCGAGATCCAATCTCCCTTAGATTCTATAATAATACACCCAAATCCTGCTAAATTTGAATCCAGATATAAGCTTGCATCACAATTAACTTTAACACTGTTGCCTACCGATGGTTCCCAACACAGACAATTTTGTAGAGACCTAAAGGCATTGTTTCGATTCCTGTAAACCTGTAAGTCCTTGTCGGTAATTCTGGCCAAGGCAACAACCTTGTGGTCTGTCCAAGGGTTGTCAGTATTGAATATGTCATTGCACCTATGTCTCCTTACCCACCAAAGCCCTGCACCAAAAGACGCCTCATTGTTAGCCAAAGCCTTCCAAAACCACTCTTCAAGAGCAGTACTAGCTGTCGAGTCCAGGATACTAGGATCCAACATATGCCAAATTGCATTTGATCGTTCACAATCTCTAAGGCAATGCTCTATAGTTTTCTGCACCTTGTTACATCTCTTACACATATCTGAAGAAGCTAAATGCCGCTTGAATCGAAAGGTCTCAGTTGGTAGAGCATCATGTAAGCCAAGCCATATAGTAAATTTGAACTTCTCTGGAATGTTTGTATTCCACAACCAGTTCCAGTTACTATTGGCATTCCAATTTAAGGTTTTCTCTAATAACCATCTATAACCCTCCCTTGCACTGTACTTTTTTGTTGCTGCAGGCCACCACCTCCACTATGGCTCCAACTCAGTCGAACTAGAATATCTCAGACCACAAATAAACTGCTTAATCTCATGCGGAATAGGTGTGGTAAGACTATCAACCTCCCAAGTCACTCCTTTCCACAAGTCAGCCACTATGAAATCTGATTCAGAAATATGTACATAAGGAACAAGGTTGCAAAGCTTACCAAAAGGAGTCCATTCATCATACCAAACTGATTTGTGGACATTCTCAATATTCCAATGAAGCCCTTCCTTGAGATGCTCATAGACACTAACAATTTTCTTCCAGGTAGCCGATGAAGAATTTCTACTGTTTCTGCTCATACCAGACTGATTTCTGAGATATTTATGCTTCAGAACCTGCACCCACAACTTAATTCGATTTTTTTGGACTAATGAGTTAAACAGATTAATTGTTTGACTTTTTTTCTTTTAAAAATATTATTACATCTTTTTAACATTTTTTTACTTGATGTCTATACAAATAAAAAAAATATTTTATATACATTCATATATTTTCTTAATAAATTATGTTCTTGTATGGATACCTGGAGGGAGAGCTCGGTCTCTGGGAATCGACATCGAGTTGTTATCTTCGGTGCCGACCTTTGAGCTTTGTGGTAATCCAAGTTTTACTCTAAGAGGATGTCCAATCGCGTAGAGCTTTGAGCAAGAAACAGGGGGGAGTGTACCTGCAAAGGCACTCCGAAGCTTAAGTCAGTATTGAGAATTCAATGGATCCTTTGAAGATAAAATATCATACCTTTATAGGTGAGATAAAATAGGTCGGTTACGTTTCTATTGATCATCTGAATTGAAGAGCAATTAATAGGTTTTAATAAGTGATAATATCTGGTCGGACGTTTTTATTCCAGAAAGTAGTCCGTTGAGTCTGATTGTAACGTATAACGCTGAGTTATAACGTAAAGTGCCGAGTTATAGTGCATAATGCCGAGTTATTGTATCTAATGCCAAATTATGACATCGGATTTGTAATGGCCGTATTATAGCCCCCAAGCTTAGCCTGACTATATTTTGATAAAGTAGGTTGAGCTTTTTTAGTTATAACTCAGTGATATGAGTTATAGGTATGGAGCCCCCAGATCAACTTACTTTATTAAAATAATGAATAAATTGAATTTCAGACGTGATTTGAAGTTAACGTGTATTGGAAACTGGAAAGTGTAGTAGTCTTGTCATTGATTGTGCCTTTGATTTTTCCAATGTAATTTTGAACGTTGATTTAATAGATGCAACGGTTAGGTTTTTTCATGGAACTGAATAGTTAATTTGAATAGTTGCTGAGACGATTTTGATAAAAGTAAATTGGTTGGACGAGAATATTGAGTTAGTTCACCGTTGTTTGGTGATTTGATTGAGTTTGATCGCGCATGTGTAAACGATGCGACTTTGAATTGAAGAGTTGTCGCGAATGGATCAGTGTTTGTACTTGTATGATATGTGATTGAGTTTGTTGACTTGTTGATAGTAATAGTTCAGAATTAAAGATTGCTTTTGATTGCGCATGTGTAAACGATGCGACTATGAATTGAAGAATTATCGCGAATGGATAATTGATTAAAGATTGTGTTTGATTACGCATGTGTAAACGATGCGACTTTGAATTGAAGAATTATCGCGAATGGATAATTGATTGAAGATCGTTGATATAGATCTAATGATAGTTGATATAGATTTGACAATGACTGATAATGATTGATATAGCTCGGATAATGATTGATATAAATCTGAAACTGAGATAATAGATATAGATTTGAAAATAGAAAAACAAATATAGGTCGGCAAATAGAGATAACAGATATAGGTCGGCAAATAAAGATGACAGATATAGATCGGCAAATAGAGATAACATGTAGATTGACAAATAGAGATAACAGATATAAATCTGCAAATAGAGATTACAGATATAGATCAGCAAATAGATATAACAGATGTAGATCAGAAAATCAGATATAGATTGGCAAATAGAGATAACTGATAAAGATCGACAAATAGAGATAACTGATAAAGATCGGCAAATAGAGATAACTGATATAAATCGAAAAACAGAGATGATAGATATAGATCGGCAAATAGATATAACAGATGTAGACTGGAAAATCAGATATAGATCGGCAAATAGAGATATCAGATATAAATTGGCAAATAGAGATATCAGATATAAATTGGCAACTAGAGATAACTGATAAAGATCGGCAAATAGAGATAACATGTAAATCAGAAAGTAGAGATGACAGATATAGATCAGAAAATCAGATAACATATATAGGTCGGCAAATAGGGATAACATATAAATAAAAAAATAGAGATGACATATAGATCAGAAAAATAGAGATAATAGATATAGATCGGCAAATAGATATATCAGATATAAATTTAAAAATAGAGATGACAGATATAGATCGGAAAAATAGAGATAACAGATATAAGTTGAAAAATAGATATGACAGATATAGATCAGAAAAACAGCTATAGATCAGCAAATAGATATAACATATAGATTGGCAAATAGGGATAATAGATATAAATCAGAATATAGAGATGATTGATATAAATCGGAAAATAGATATGACTGATATAAATCGGATAATAGAGATGACTGTTATAGATCGGCGAATAGAGATTTTTTATATAAATCGGTAGTTAGAGATGATTGATATAAATCGGACAATAGATAGATATAAATTGGTAAATAGAGATAATAGATATAAATCGGAATATAGAGATGATTGATATAAATCAGAAAATAGAGATGACTGGTATAAATTGGATAATAGAGATGACTGTTATAGATAGGCGAATAGATATTTTTTATATAAATCGGCAGTTAGAGATGATTGATATAAATCGGACAATAGATATAACATATATAAATTGGCAAATAGGGATAACAGATATAAATCAAAATATAGAGATGATTGATATAAATCAGAAAATAGAGATGACTGGTATAAATCGAATAATAGAGATAACTGTTATAGATCGGCAAATAATTATACCAGAGATGATTTGAAAAATAGAGATGACAGATATTTGATCGGAAAAACAGATATAGATCGGCAAACAGATATACTAGAGTTGAATTGAAAAATAGAGATGACAGATATTGATCAGAAAAGCAGATATAGATCGGCAAATAAATATACCAGATGAATAGAGATGATAGATATTGATCAGAAAAGCAGATATAGATCGGCAAATAAATATACCAGATGAATTGAAAAATACATAAATGACAGATAATGATTGGAAAAATAGATATAGATCGGCAAATAGATATACCAGAGCTGAATTGAAAGATAGAGATGACAGATATTGATCGGAAAAATAGATATAGATCGGCAAATAATTATACCAGAGATGATTTGAAAAATACAGAGATGAGAGATAATGATTGGAAAAACAGATATAGATCGGCAAATAGATATATCAGAGTTGAATTGAAAAATAGAGATGACAGATATTGATCAGAAAAATAGATATAGATCGGCAAATAATTATACTAGAGATGATTTGAAAAATAGAGATGACAGATTTTTTTATCGGAAAAACAGATATAGATTGGCAAATAAATATAACAGATATAAATTGAAAAATCGAGATGACAGATATAGATGAGAAAAACAGATATAGATTGACAAATAGATATAACATATAAATTAGAAAATCGAGATGACAGATATAGATCGGCAAATAGATATACTAGAGTTAAATTGAAAAATAGAGATGACATATATTGATCGGAAAAACAGATATAGATCGGCAAATAATTATACCAGAGATGATTTGAAAAATAGAGATGATAGATATTTGATCGGAAAAACAGATATAGATCGGCAAATAGATATACTAGAGTTGAATTGAAAAATAGAGATGACAGATATTGATCAGAAAAACAGATATAGATCGGCAAATAATTATACTAGAGATGATTTGAAAAATAGAGATGACAGATATTTGATCGAAAAAACAGATATAGATCGGCAAATAGATATACCAGAGTTGAATTGAAAAATAGAGATGACAGATGTTGATCGGAAAAGCATGTATAGATCGGCAAATAAATATACCTGATGAATTGAAAAATAGAGATGACAGATATTAATCAAAAAAGCATATATAGATCGGCAAATAAATATACCAGAGATGATTTGAAAAATACAGAGATGACAGATAATGATCGGAAAAACAGATATAGATCGGCAAATAGATATACCATAGATGAATTGAAAAATAAAGATGACAGATATTGATTGGAAAAGCAAATATAGATCGACAAATAAATATACCAGATGAATTGATCAGAAAAGCAGATAAATATTGATCAGATAAAGCAGAAAAGCAGATATTGATCAGAAAAGTAGATATAGATCGGCAAATAAATATACCAGAGATGATTTGAAAAATACAGAGATGACAGATATTGATCAGAAAAGCAGATATAGATCGGCAAATAAATATACCAGAGATGATTTGAAAAATACAGAGATGACAGATAATGATTGGAAAAACAGATATAGATCGGCAAATAGATATACCAGATGATTTGAAAAATACAGAGATGACAGATATTGATCGGAAAAGCAGATATAGATCGGCAAATAAATATACCAGATGAATTGAAAAATAGAGATGACAGATATTGATCGGAAAAATAGATATAGATCGGCAAATAATTATACTAGAGATGATTTGAAAAATAGAGAGATGACAGATAATGATCGGAAAAACAGATATAGATCGCAAATAAATATAAACAGATATAGATCGGCCTTTTTCGGGCCTTAATGATTTACTATATGACCTTTGTTTACAAAGGTGCATGTAAGTTTGAAACCATTGGAAGGAAATGGGGCCTATAGAAAGAATGGTGTTTATTTCGAGGCCCCACGGTGGGCGCCAATTGTTCTTGTATGGATACCTGGAGGGAGAGCTTGGTCTCTGGGAATTGACGCCGAGTTGTTATCTTCGGTGCCGACCTTTGAGCTTTGTGGTAATCCGTGCTTTACTCCAAGAGGATGTCCAATCGCGTAAAGCTTTGAGCAAAAAACAGGGGGAGTGTACATGCAAAGGCACTCCGAAGCTTAAGTCGGTATTGAGAATTCAATGGATCCTTTGAAGATAAAATATCATACCTTTATAGGTGAGATAAAATAGGTCGGTTACGTTTCTATTGATCATTTGAATTGAAGAGCAATTAATAGGTTTTAATAAGTGATAATGTCTGGTCGAATGTTTTTATTCCAGGATGTAGTCCGTTGAGTCTGATTGTAACGTATAACGCCGAGTTATAATGTAAAGTGCCGAGTTATAGTGCATAATACCGAGTTATTGTATATAATGCCAGATTATGACATCGGATTTGTAACGGCCGTATCAAATTATATATCTAAAGTTTAAAAAAACTAATTAATAAAAAGAGAGTTTATATACTCAAATTAAAAAGAAAAAAAAATCAGACGAGCCAATCTAATCTTGCTCGACTCAAATCCATTTAACTTATGACTAGAGAGTTATACGAGTTAAACTAAACGGAAGCTGTTCTGGTATGGCAATGTACGTAACGGAATGTGATATTCCTCTCATTTTGACCATAGAGATATAACATAAATTAATGTGAACAGTCAAAATCTTGATAAACTACTTTGAGTGTACGTGAAAGCCAGGAGTTCACGGTAGATTTGTAACAGGTTTTATAGTTGACAAGTATATATACGCACACAATGTCCCTTCTATCCATGACCCGTGTGACTGATGTGAGATAAAAGTGTGAATGGCTGAATGCATAATTTTTAAGCGAAACCGTTTTGTTGAGTAAACTAAACATATCATCATCAATTCATCATCATTATTAAAAAATTGTTTTCCATTTCATATACATCAATTTTCCTCTATCCTTCCTAACATCCTTCTTTGTTTCTTAAATTAATCAACAACTCATAAGTTTCACAATTAAAATCATATTACATTAAATTTAGTTGGTATTAGGAAAAAAATTAAACTAGAAGAAATCAATGATTAAACGAAAACCATTTGAATTTCAATTACAATTTTAAATTTGTATCTTTTTTATGTTTTTAAAAAATAACATACATATTTAAGTTTTTTACTATTTTAAATATTAAAAGATCAATCACTGATGTACATTATTAGTAAAATATATAACTTGTTACATTTTCATATCGGTCTTGTAAATTTTTTGAAGGCATAAGACAATAAAATAGGTTGTCTTTAATATCATTAGAATCTAAATATAATTATTCAAATAAGCAATACTAATTATGTTAATAAAGAAATTTTGTAAAAAAATGTGATTTACATTTTAAATCTTTTGAGTAAATTCATTTCAAAATGTAGGAATTAGACTCAATTATGCTACATTTTTAAATGAAATATAGAATTTCACAACAAAATTAACATTCATTAAGAAAATAAATTTTAGGGGTGGCAAGATCACTATTTGGCGGGCTAGTCCCCCTTCCCGTCTATTGAAGCGATCCTAAATTTCTATCCCGTCCTACCTAATGGCAGTTTGACGGGCTCTTTTTCTCTTTTTAAAAAATTATTAAACTATTAAAATAAAAAATATATAATTTCATGAGTATTTCAATAAATTTATAATTTATAAAGACATAAAAAAATTATAATTTTCGCACCAGTTAGCGGCCAGTTCTCTTTTTTTTTTATTAATAAACCATTGAAAATTAAGTAATATATATAATTTCACAACCATTTCAATAAATTTATAATTTCTAAAGACATCAAAATTTATAATTTCTAAATTCACAATCATTAAAGTCTTTATAATTCTAAATATGTAATAAACATAATGATCAACCAAGTTTTTTAAAACAAAATAATAAAACCAATATTGTTTAAAGCAAAACAAACATTATTTAAAATATATAATTAAATATTGTCCAACTCTATCTAATCAATCAAACATAATCTAAAATATATAATTAAACATAGGTTAGTGAAGGTTGTAGAAGGCTTAGAGAAGTGGGGGTTGAATCTATGACCTTCTTTTAAGTTATTGTAATAACCCTTTTAAAACAAACTTGCTGTCTGAAACTGTTTGAACTAAGCAACGAAAAATTTATGAGACAATTTCATTTTATCTCATGAATATCAAAAAACAGGACAGAGCAGAGAAGAGAAAAGCTAACACTATCATGTATCCTGGTTCGGTTGCCTTGTGCTATGCAACCTACGTCTAGTCTCCTCCACAACAATGGAGGAATATCCACTATAGTTAAAAGTATTACATACACCAATTCCACAGGATTAACACAATCCTTTCACACTCAAGTTCTAATCTAACTTGATATTGGCTATGCTAATACCTAACTCTTCGCTCTTAATGCTAACCCAACTAAGAAAGGGGTACCTCATAGGTACAAGATATAAGACACTTAATCAACCTAAAGAAATCTGAAAATAACTCTAGGCTTTTCTCTCAAGTGTATCACTCAGCCTCTTTCCACTCATTGGCTTTTACTTGAGCTCTCTCAATATGCCTTTTCACTCAAGAAATTACAGAAAGATAAACATTGAAAAGTAAATTACAATCTGTAAAACATGAAGGAGATTGACTCTTCAACAGCCTCTTTGCTATGTGATAAACCAGATTAGCAAACCTCTGATTCAGTTCTTCATTCTGGCGGAATGCTCCTTTTACTAGGAAACATTGTCCAGTTAGATGAACTTCCTCAAAACGCTCTTCTCAAAACCAGAACCTCATAACACTGGTTATCTCTCCTTTTCTTCTGAATGGTAAACTAACTTCTTTTATCTCCTTGCATGTTGCTGGGTTGCTCTCCCTAGGTCAACCCTTGAGCAGTGTGCTTCACCAACCCACCATCTCACTTTTTTCTGATTAATCCTTGGAATGGAAACTTTTGCTCTGACCTTTTCTTGTTGACCAAAAATCATAGGAAAGCAGAAAACAGATATCCTCAATGGTAAACCCAGATCTTGGCCATTGAGAAACTACTTAGTCCCCAAAACTCATTTGTGATTGCTCGAAGAAGAAAGGGAAAGCGACGCTGAGATTGAGAGAGACAGAGACGGTGCGACGCGAGAAAGGAGGCGAGCCGTCACATCACTGTCGCCGAGTTGCGCGTTGTCACCGCCGCGTGCTCCGTCGCCGCTGTTAGAGGAGGATGGCCGAGCCTCTGTTGCTGGAAAACGGTGCTGCCGTAGTTAAGGGCCACTGCCGGTAAGGTTTTTGAGTTTGGTTTCTATTCTCTTGAATTCCAAAAACATTATTGTCGCTGCTTGGCTATTTCAGTTGCTGTCAGTAGAGACTCGGGCCGCCGCCGTCACTTGAGGTAGCCGCCAGAGTTGCTACCGCTCCGTTACCTCATTTCTTTTTAGACACAGTGAGTTATTCTAGCCTTGAAACCCTTACTGCTATTGTTCTGCTATAGATTTTTTAGAATTTCGGGATGTTGGCGTTCTAGGGCCGAGTTCCAGTAATTGCATGATTGAAATAAAAGCTGTTTCTGTCGTTGTGGAAGTAAACGGAGCGGCGGATGCAGCTGCCGTTGAGTGCGAGTCGAGGGAAAAAAGGTTTTTTTGACGTATTTGATCTATGGGTTTTGATTATTCGAGGTAGGGGTGCTTTTTCTTAAACTTGTTTTACTTTCCAGAGTTGTTATAAATCGATATTAATGCGTGAGATACATTTTTTGTGATTTCGTAAGTCTTATGAATTGAATTGAGTTGTTTTGGAAGAATGAGATTATTAGTTTGATTGATAGATTGATCGATTGAGAAAGTTGGGTATTTTGATTAGTTGATTGATGTTGTTAAAATGGTTTTCCTTGAATTATTGAAAGAGATTTATTATTGGCATTTAGTTTAATTTTGGAAACGATTTGATTTTAGAAAAGATTTAGTATTAAAATTTAATTTGATATCGAACCCGATTTGATATCGGAATTTGATTTTAAAACAAATTTGGAAAGGACTTAGTATTTGAAAACGGTTTGCTTATTGAGAATAATTTACTATTTTGGAAATGGTTCGAATAGGGTTTGAGGAACGGTTTGGTCTGAAACTGTTTGAGAAAACCGAGAGTTCTTAATTATTGATTGATGCTGTTGAATAAGGTTGATTTAGATTGCGATTTATAGGATTGGTTGATTGGATTGTGGATTTTGCAATTTCCTTGGGTTGAGTGTGGTTGTTGTAAAATTGTTATTGGAAGTGATTTGAATGATTAACAGGTTTTTGGTTTAATTTGGTTGGGACCCGAAAAGGGTGGCAATGTCCGAGTTTTAGAGGAGGTGCTGCCGAAATTTTAAGTTTTATTTGAAGTAATTACTTAAAAAGATTTGTTTTTAAACATTATATGTTTTAAGATTGATTTATTTATCAAAGAAAGAATTATGTTTGAACTTGGGATTGTTAATGAATGGGATGGAAAGAAGGATGATGAGGATTGATGTTGAAATATGATTTTTGAATGAATTTGGAAATGAGATTTGGATTGATGAATGATTATGATGTTGAGAATGTTGAGATATGATCTTTGAATTATTTATATGGCTTATGAATTTGAAATATCTGAGATACGAGGTTCCCTGGATTAAGTGCCGTGGCTTGCCATCACGTGTACCAGGTTGAAAACTCGATACTCTGTTGACCCTACGACGTAAGTGTGACCGGGCACTATATAAATTCCCGGGAATGTTACCCCCATTGAGCAATATTGATTATTTGAGAAAAAGCTATGCATAGACTCTTGGGGATGCACGTCGATATATATATATATATATATATATATTATGAGATATTATGTAAGGAGTCTTGTATATGAATCTATGCTTGCTTGTATTTTTCTTAAGATAACGTATTTATTTCCGGTTTTAAAAGAAATTAGTGATACAGTATTGAGTCACAGGCTCCTATTTTAATATTTAGTATGTAAAGTAGTCGTAATACTTCTTGCTATCAGAGTAGCGCAGCCGGAAGCGTGATTTCTGATAGTGGGGGTGTTACAATTAGTCCCTGAACTAATTTCTGTGAACGACATGTTGATTATGTACATTAATTTGTCAAGATTTGGACTCCTCGCTTAGTTTCATGTGACTAAGATTTACTAAAACTCCTATAAATTTGACGGACTCCCAACATCCTCACAAAAACGATAATAACAAGTTTAATTTGAAAATTTTGGAACTTTGGAACAGCAATCAAGCTTCTAAAACTCTAATAGGTCTCGATCACATAGAATCTGAGCGAGAAATCCAAATCGCAGTATGTTAATGTAACAAATCAACACATCGTTAATGAAAATCAGCTCAAGGACTAATACGAATTACGATTACAAATTTTAGAGTCTAATTTGAGTTAAAATTTTGAGAGTCAAATTAAATTCGACCTAAATTTCAAAAGTCAAATTGAGTATTAACTCAGCTATTTCAATTCAAAAAAAAAAAAAAGTAGTTGGGTACCACGTGATGATCTCGCTAGTATCATCATATCTTCGAACCAAAATGTTAGTGTGTTATTATAATTAATGATACTTATTGTATATTTATAAGTGATCTTATCATTCTTATATAAATTTCATTATTAAAATTAAACATGAAGTAGTTTGACTGGGTGTGTGAGTTGTTTGTTGGATGACAATGGAGTCTACCACCATATATGAGTCTGCTGGTCTTATTTAATTGACTATATTAGATGAGTTTAGTAGATGGCGGCAACCATATTTGATTAAGATATATAACATGTTAGTTAAAACGTATTTGATTAAGATATTCCACTATTTATGTCCACATCAGCATGCAATAATACATCCCCTCTAGTAGTCTAGTGTATGTATAGTAAGAGGCATATGTCGTTATCATATTCTTCATTGGCAACTATATAAATATTATTATGTCGGCTTTTTTTAATATATATATATATATATATATAATATACTTTCTTGTTAAGATTTACAGGTAAACGAGAAAAAGGACAAAAAAATATATATATATATAAACCAAGTGAGATCAAATTTATGTAGATCTCCTAAGTTAAAAAGTTAAAAAGTTAAAAAGTGTTACTACATGTTCCAATTTACATATTTATATAAATTGACACCGTTACTTTTGTTTAGTATTTTAGTTAGTAAATTCAATTATATTGTATTTGAAATTTGAGTAAATATATTTTTTAATAAATTTTTTTAATAAATATATTTAAATTATACTACAAAAAATATTTTATTCTATGCAAAATAATTTAAAAAAATTAAAAGATGTTAAGAGTACTATAAAAATTTGTAATGTCCTAGTGGCGTAGGTCAATACATGATAAACCGAACCTATTAGATTCGATTTATGTCTTTTTGCTCATTGCTTATAAATTGAATTTAACCAATTAGATTTACTAAAAGAGAAAAAACAAGCGTAAATTTAAACAGCCTTCTTCGATTTACTATTTATTCACGTGCATGTAAATCGAATAATCTCATTCGATTTACTATGGAAGTCACCATGCAGGTATAAATCGAATCAATTCTATACGATTTGTATGTAATCTTAGTAATTCGACTAACACTAATTCAATTTACTAGTTAAAATGTTAAATCGAACGTAGCTGTATCGATTTATATAGATATATAAATTGAAATATGTACGTAACACTTTTTAATTTGGGGATCTACATAAATTTAATCTTCACTTGGTTTATTATTTATGTTTTTTTTTTTTTTGAGAAAAACATAATTGAAAAAAATATATATTATTTTTATTAAGTTTAAAAGGCCTAAAATGCTATTTTTAGGATCGAAGTTCTGTATTTAAAAATAAGAGTTTATTATAAAAGATTAAAATACTATTTTTGTGTTGATTATAAAAGGAGAAAATATTTTTCTAAATAATTATATAAAGAATAAAATATCCTTTAAGAATTAAGATTGATTAATTTGTATTATAAAATAGAAATCTAAATTTAGTATTAAAAAGACTAACATATACCATGTAAGTTAATTTTGAAAAGATGAAAATTTTCTTTTAGAATGAAGGTTGTTTAATTGTACTAGCTAGACATTAGAAATTTGTGTTTGATTATAAAAAAAATTTAAAATACAAGTTTGGTTAATTTATTAAACTAAAATACCCCATTCAAGATTAATTTAAGAGACTTAAATGCCCTTTTAAAACTAATATTCTTTAACTAATTTCATTTTAGAAAGACTAAAACACCCCATTTAGGATTAACTTTAATGATAAACCACAAAAATCGTATACAAAAGTTTATATTGCTCAACAAAAAACTTTAAAAAATATAAATGACAAATATATGATCAAACATTTCCATTATTAAAATTTAGTGATTTTATTCCAAATAATTTTTTTTTTTTTTGTGAAAAACTGAAAAAGAAGTCTTGTGATCAAAGCTTGCTATGATATTTGCATGCAATTCTAAATACTTATCTAAATATTTAGACAAAAAATTGGATATAAGTATTTTATTTGCTAAATACAAAATCGGTTTTTGTTGCTTGTTAAAAAAAGATATTTTTGTTCGTTGGTTTTCGTCACATATATTTTGTTGTCACGTTTTTTATTTTTTCGAAGTCTTATTTGTTTTGCGTTATTTTTTGGTTATTTTTATCAATAAAATTAAAATTTAAATATGATTTTGATGTTAATTTATCCCAATATAAAGAATAAAAATATACTTTTTTTAGAGTTAAAGTTGTTTAATTGAATTAAAAAATAAAAATTTGAATTTCATTACAAAAGTAGTAGATACCGGCGGTTTCAAGAAATGTTGCTGTTTTTTAAATTAAAAATATTATTTGTACACTAAAATCAATCACTAAAATTAGTTATTAATGTATTTATATATAAATACATATATGATTTAATTTATTTTTAATATGTATTTTTATTCTAATATGTATATTGTACTGATAATTAATTTTAAAAGTTAATTTTAGTGTACATGTAGCATAATCGTTCTAAACGTATTCTGTTTGTAGAGTTATATATAACTAAATAACCTAAAACCACTACAAAAAAAACACCCATTCAGGTTCACTTTAAAAGTGTAGCCCAAAGTAAAAAAAATGATGCCTTAGGCTAAGGCTACGCTTTTCGGGCTACGGAAACGCTTTAGTGGGGATGCCTATTCGGCCATTGCCTATTCTCAAAGGCTACACTTTTCTGCACCAAGGGCTACGCTTTTGGCGTTTGGAAATAGGGTGCGCATTTCAAGTGATGCTGGCCAGGACCCAAGGCTACGCTTTTCAACTTCTATTTTTACCAGAATATGCTACACTTTTCAACGCTACTGCATCACCTATAAAGCGTAGCTACATTGTATACCATATCTACTTTATATAAGTGTAGCCTTAGGTCCTTCATTATTTTTTTTTATTTTCTATATATATATATATATATATAATAATCTTTTTTTTTTTAAAACGTGTACCCATAGATATCAACATACGGCTACGCTTTATAAGTGATTTCTATAATACCTAAGGCTACACTTTTTAAATGATACCACAATTGTGTTTCCTTTTCTCTTATAAAAAGACAACATGGATATTTTTGAATAGGCTACGCTTTTTAAATGTAACTTAAAAAAAGTATAGCTAAATGGATATTTTTCTTGTAATGTACTGAATATATTTGAACAACTATATATGCTACTTTAATGTGTAACATAAGTTGTGAGTAGAACAATACACAATATTATATATGAAATTGAATTTTATTCCGTATTTGCTACAACGCAAGATGACATGTTTTTTCTATAAGGTTAATTTTATTATATTCAAGATTGTACCGCGTATAATAACATATTAAAAATTATACAAGAAAGTAACATTAAGTATTATATCATTACATGAGACACTTCAAACACACGACAACATATATAAAAAACTAGAAACATAATACTCCAAGCCTTGTACTATCATACCTAATATATACTTTTTGGCTCTTTCTTAAATGGAACCTCGTGAAGGTGCTTATAGCTGTATTTAGACTAAAATGCAACCCAAATATTGGTATGTGTCATGTTCCTCAATTGAAAAGAATATGATATATTTTTTACCAACAATTACAAATTTTGAAATTGAATCTTCACATCAAGAATTAACTTTAGACATCTTTGTCCAAGTTTTTACTCATCTAATAATATTCTATATGGGCCAATCAGAACCATATTTTGGAGTAAAAGAAAATTATTAAAAAATAACATAGTTGTATATATGCAAAGACATATAACTATGTGCATCATATGGCCACGCTGCGGAGAACAACAGTTTCAATAGTAAGACCAGGACCAAATCCAAAAAGCACACCCCAATCAAGTCCTTCTCCAGTGGTTTTAAGTCCATTTTCAAGAGACTTCTTCCTCATCAAATCCATAATGAAGAATACACATGCACTTGACATGTTACCGTAATTACTAAGCACATCTCTGGTTGCTTTCATCTTCTCTGGTTTCAAATTTACCTTCTGTTCAACCTGGTCCAGAATTGCACGTCCACCAGGGTGTGCAATCCAAAATATTGAATTATAATCAGATATACCCAACGGATCAAAAGCTTTACTGAGTGCTTCGTTGATATTTTGCGAAATAATATCAGGGACACTCTTGTTAAGATAGAATGTAAGCCCAACTTCACGAAGGAGACCACCAATGGCTCCATGGCTGCCAGGGACAAGTTTTTGATCAGTCGAAACAAGCTCAAAGATAGGCTTCTCAACCTCTGGCACAGGATCAGAACCAATGATAATCGCAGCAGCTCCATCCGCAAACAATGCTTGCCCTACAAGACTATCCATGTCTGTCTCACTAGGACCACGGAAAGTGACTGCAGTATTCTCAGAACAAACGATAAGCACACGAGCATCCTTGTTGTTTTCAGCCAAGTCCTTAGCCAAACGAAGAACAGTGCCGCCAGCGAAGCAACCTTGGTGGTACATCATGTACCTCTTGACGCTTGGGTCGAGCCCTAAGAGTACGATGAGTTCGTAATCAACGCCAGGCAACGCAACACCGCTGGTGGTGCAGAAGATCAAATGTGTGATCTTAGACATTGGCTGACCCCATTCTTTGATTGCCTTAGTTGCAGCCTCTTTTCCAACCCTTGGTACCTCCCTGATCATCATGTCTTCCCTTGCATCCAAGGACGGTGCTTTGTATGCGCACATGTTAGGATTCTCCTTCAGTATTTCTTCCGTTAAATACATATGTCTGTTCTTGATCTGTGTTCTCTCACCTGAAATAATAATATGTAATTCACATCCATGAGTATTCTTTTTCAAACTTAAAACATCATCCACTTATATATTAAAAAAAATTGGGTTTTGACATTTTAAATTCCGTTCAATTTGCATATCAAACCTTTCAAGTTATTCATGTAGTGATTTAATTTAAACTTTCAGGTTTGATTTTAATAGTTTATCTAAATTTAGTTATAGATATAATGTATTAAATCTAATTATATATGAGTAAATAAATAAGTATGTGAAAGATCAAGAAAGTATATATGACCAAAATAAATTTGTTTATGTTTAGAAACATAGGAAAATAGTAACTTGTTAAGTAGTTATTGTTATTACTATGAGTTGGATATATATCATATTAAGGTACACGGTATAATATGTTAATTGTTGTGTATCAATAATCAATATCAAAGTAAAATAATGAATTTTAGGTTGATAAATATTAAATTAAATAATATTAAAATATTTGATAACAATACTTACAAATACGTTGAAATTTTTTCTTTAAGTCGGTCATGTGTTCGCTATTGGTTACTCTGAAATAATAATCTGCATATGTACTCTGATCAATACAATTTGCTGGATTTGCTGTGCCAATCGCCAACACGGTTGCTGGGCCTTCTGCCCTTTGTTGAACCTTGCGGATGTCATTCACACCCACCATGTTTTCTTAGCTAAGTTTTTTGGGATAGCAATAAGCTCAGATATGTTCTTTGGAATAACAAATGTATTTTGATTTGATGAAGACTTAGACAGGGGTGGGGGGATATTTATATGCTTGAGAGTAGGGGCATATGTGGAATTAAATAGAAAGCGTGCTCAAACGGTCAGCAGTGCTCGAAAACGATGTTCTCTGACTTCTTAGTTGTTCTTCTTTGACTTTGGTTTATTTTTATTTTGTGTTTGGTAGAATATAGTAGTATTTTTATTTCTCGTATTTGTTTTTTTATGGCCGAAAAGATTTCAGCATGACATGGATAAATGGTACTAACGAAGCACGTCTGCCTACTCTGCCTACTGCATCTGTTCAAGTAGCCGTCACATATAAAACAATAAAACAACGAAGAAGTCAGAATACATCTGCTGACGGTTTGAATCCAGGAACATTATTACGAGTTTACTACACTTTGAGTTGTTGAGCACGTTTTATATATATTATGTTCCAATAACTCCTCCATTATAATTCCACTTATGCCCCTAATCTGATGCATATAAATATCCCCCCTCTCCGTGCCTAATTCTTCACCAAAATACCAAACACATAGCTAATAAGCTTTGCTATCCCAAAGAACATAGCCAAGCTTTGCTATCCAAAAAACACTTCTAAGAAAAGATGGTGTCTGTGAGTGAGATCCGCAACGTTCAAAGGGCAGAAGGCCCTGCAACTGTATTGGCAATTGGCACGGCAAATCCATCAAATTGTGTTGATCAGAGTACATATGCTGATTACTATTTCAGAGTAACTAATAGCGAGCACATGACTGATCTCAAGAAAAAATTTCAGCGTATTTGTATGTATTTTTATTAAGTGTTTTTAGTTTTATTTTGTTTAATATTTATTAAAAAAATTATCATTTTACTTTTATATTAATTAAAATGCAAAATTAACATATTATACAACATATCATATTCACCGTTTGATATTAATAGTAATAACTACTTAATAATAACATTATTTTTATAATTACAAATTTGGATAAACTATATATTCAAATGGTACTTAAAGATTTAAGTCACTACGAAAATAACTCAAGAATAACATTATTGCTATATATTTCATTTTCTAGACTTAATCAAAGGTAATGATAGATGCAATTTACAATTTATTATTTCAGGTGAAAGAACACAGATAAAAAACAGACATATGTACTTAACGGAAGAAATACTGAAAGAGAATCCTAACATGTGTGCATACAAGGCACCGTCGTTGGATGCAAGGGAAGATATGATGATCAGGGAGGTACCAAGAGTTGGAAAAGAGGCTGCAACCAAGGCCATCAAAGAATGGGGACAGCCAATGTCTAAAATCACACATTTGATCTTCTGCACCACCAGCGGTGTTGCGTTGCCTGGCGTTGATTATGAACTCATCGTACTCTTAGGACTCGACCCATGCGTCAAGAGGTACATGATGTACCACCAAGGCTGCTTCGCTGGCGGCACTGTTCTTCGTTTGGCTAAGGACTTGGCTGAAAACAACAAGGATGCTCGTGTTCTTATCGTTTGTTCTGAGAATACCGCAGTCACTTTCCGTGGTCCTAGTGAGACAGACATGGATAGTCTTGTAGGACAAGCATTGTTTGCGGATGGAGCTGCTGCGATTATCATTGGTTCTGATCCTGTGCCAGAGGTTGAGAAGCCTATCTTTGAGATTGTTTCGACCGATCAAAAACTCGTCCCTGGCAGCCATGGAGCTATCGGTGGTCTCCTTCGTGAAGTTGGGCTTACATTCTATCTTAACAAGAGTGTTCCTGATATTATTTCGCAAAATATCAACGACGCACTCAGTAAAGCTTTTGATCCATTGGGTATATCTGATTATAACTCAATATTTTGGATTGCACACCCTGGTGGACGTGCAATTTTGGACCAGGTTGAACAGAAGGTGAACTTGAAACCAGAAAAAATGAAAGCTACTAGAGATGTGCTTAGTAATTATGGTAATATGTCAAGTGCATGTGTGTTCTTCATCATGGATTTGATGAGGAAGAAGTCTCTTGAAGAAGGACTTAAAACCACCGGTGAAGGACTTGATTGGGGTGTGCTTTTTGGCTTTGGTCCTGGTCTCACCATTGAAACTGTTGTTCTTCGCAGTGTGACCATCTGATATACTTAATTATATATCTATCTCTGCAGATATATGATTGTGTTATTTTTTAATAGTTATTTTTTTTTTGCTCCAAAATAAGGTCTAGATTGGCCCATATATTATTAATTGAGAGAAAACTTAGGAAAAATTGTCTATAGTTATTTGTTTATGTGAAGATTCAACATCAAAATTTGTAACGGTTAGTAAAGTATAAATCAAATTCTTTTCTTTTGAGCAACATGTCACATACCAATTTACATTTGGCTTGCATTTTCATCTAAAAACAATTATAAGCACCTTCGTATGAGGTTTCATTTATAATAAAGTAAAAAAGTATTAGCTATGATAGTATAAAGCTTGATAGTATTATGTTTGCAACTTTTATATTATTGTGTGCCGTAATATCCCATATAATTACCCCCCAACCCCCTACCTCTACTCCATCTTCTCTTACCCTTACATACACCGAACTCATTTTGCATTTTGTCATCCCTAGTTATTGCAAAGCCGCAAAGCCGCAGATTCGCAGATCGGATGATGTTGTCTTCAATTTGAAAGACATTATTGTTATTGATTGTTGTTGTTGCCGCTAGTGGCTATGGTGGGCACTACAAGATAGGCGCATCTTTGCAGCAGTTTTTTTCATGATTAGCTGTGGTTGATGGCAGCAACACTACTAATGATATAGAGGCAAAGATGGCAATGAGACTGCTAACTAGTGTATGAAAAGAAATAAAAAACAAAAATGGTTTACTTTTTTTAATTTTACGATATATATATATAATCAAATTTAGAGAGACTATCCATATCATTATCCGATTTGGATCGTAATTGATACTTAATAGAAAGTATCTCTTAATAAGGTTATTATTATATATTATTATTATTATTATTACTCCACATTTAATATTATGTTATTTTTCTTTCTTCATAAACGACCTCCAATTTCTTCCATTATTTTTTCAGGTACGTATTGCAAACAAACTGCAGGCGAAAATTGGTGTTGAAATTAATGTAGTTCACATTAGCAAATTTGATGTACTTGTTTAATTGAATAAAATTTTGAGAGATCAATTTGATTTACAGGTGAATTTTTTTTCCTCATAATATTCTCTAATTCGACAGACTCAATGGCAAATAAAATTCTTAACTCAGTCAAAAACAAAAGCAAATAAGTTCTTAAAGGAGATTACAAATTCACCCTCATTTATTCTTTGTGCCATTAACAAACTTTCTTCTTCATCATCATCATTATTATTTAGACTCTATATTTAATATTATTTTATTTTTCTTTCTTCGACCAATGACCCCCCCAATTTCTTCCATTTTTCAAGGTATTGCAAACAAAATGCAGGTGAAAACTAGGGTTGGATACTACAAAAAAATCATTAAAATCAACGGTCAAATCAACAGTTAAGCTATTAATAATATTAAAAATCGACGGCAAAACCGGTGGTCGCTATTAAATTTATCGATTTTTCAAAATTCTAATAAAATTGATAGATTGCCAAGAAAATTTTTTTTAGCAACATGCTACATACCAATATATATTTGGTGCGCATTTTCATCTAAAAACAACGATAAGCACCTTCGTAGTATGAGGTTCCAATTATATAATAAAGTAAAAAAGTTTTAACTATGATAGTATAAAGCTTGATATATAATAGGAAAATTATCCCATATACCTTTTCAAATGAGTGGAATATCATATGTCTCATATGAATAAGTTGCCAATAATATATTTGTCTTATAGTGAATGATAAAAAGACCAAAATAACCCTATTTTTATGAATATATTCTCACAAATAACCGACTCAGAAACGTAGTTGTTTAGCTGAGGAATTTTTAATTGAATAATTTTTAAGGAATTTTTTTTCAGGAATTTTTTTCATTGAATAATTTATTGAAACAATTTTCTTTCCTGTTTATCATTTTCAGAATTTTTAATTTATAATAAGAATTTTATTGCTTTTTCCAGCTATATGTAATAAAGACAATATTAAACAATTTTTTGTTGTTTTGTTTTTCATGAAAATTAAACCCTAATATAGCATGCATGTGAATATTAGTTATCACTATAGTGATTGGTTGCTGCCTTTATTTTTATGCTTAGCATCTCTTCCTAATGATAGCCAAACTTCAAAAATATTTTATTGTGATTATAAATTTTTTTTATCTTATGGTCTTTTATTATCTATTTATGAATTAATTTTTTTATATTCATTTATTTGGCCATTAATATTTTTTAAATATATATAACCTAAAAATATTAATTAATGACTTAACGTATCATATATTTTTAATAAGGTTTAATTATTCTGTTGGTCCTTATAGTTTCGTGAAATTTTCAATTAGATCCCTATACTTTTTTTCTTTTAAATTGGATCCCTGCACCAATTTTTTTTTCAATTAAGTCCCTATTAGTAGTAATTGGCTTAATTTTACAGGGACCCAACTAAAAAAAAAAAGAATTGGTACAAGGACCTAAATAAAAGGGAAAAAGTATAGGGACCCAATTAAAAAAAATTGGTGCAAGGACTCAATTAAAAGAGAAAAAAGTATAGGAACCTAATTGAAAATTTTGCGAAACTATAGGGACCAGAAGAGTAATTAAACCTTTTAATAAATATTTTTCACTAATAATATTAACTATTAACAATTTATTAATTATTTTTATAAATTTTTATTACTTGTCTGTTGTTAATTTTTATGTTATTACTTAATAATTTTCGCTTATAAAACTATCAACTACCTAATATTATGATTTAGTTAATAAAAATAATGACATTAATATTTTTTTCTAAGTCTTGTTATTAATTATAATTAGAAAAAGGGCTATAAATAAATTTATTAGGGGTGACAAACAGGCCGAAACTTGTCAAATTAAACCGGCTCATGTAACTCAGAAAAAAAATAGGGCTAGAATTTTAAGTCCTCTGTAATTAAAAAAAAAACCACCGAACCAACACTTCCTGATTCACTACGAATTTCGCAGGTTTTGGCAGGGCGAGACGAACTTTTGGCTTTAAGATGATAATTGAATTTGGAACGTTACTTTTGTGCTCGTATTTGGAAGGTTTGTTCGTTTTACTTTGAGTTATAATTTACTTGAGAAATTTAAAATGTAAATAATATTTTTTTTACAAAATTTCTTTATAAATAAAATAGAGACTTTGACAATATTTAATTATATATTTCAGACAATGTTTGTTTTGTTTTAAACAATGATGGTTTTATTATTTTGTTTTAAAAACTTGGTTGATCATTATGTTTATTAGATATTTTGAATTATAAATACTTTAGAGTTTGTGAATTTAAAAATTATAATTTTTTTATATCTTTAGAAATTGTAAGTTTATTAAAATACTCATGAAATTATATATTTTTTATATTTAATGATTTAATATTTTTTAAAAAGAAAAAAAGAATTGGCGGACTTAGCCCGCCAAATCGCCATTAAGTAAGGCGAGATAGAAATTTAGGACCATCTCAATAAATGGGACAAGACGGACTATAGCCTGCCAAATAGCAAGCTTTTGGCGGGACAGAATAGGGCAGGATGGGCATGCCCGCTTGCCACCCCTAAAATTTATTTCCTCAATAGATGTTAATTTTGTTATGAAATTCTATATTTTATTTAAAAATATAGCGTAATTGAGTCTAATTTTTATATTTTGAAATGAATTTACTCAAAAAATTTAAAATATAAATCATATTTTGTTTTTTACAAAATTTCTTTATTAATATAATTAGTGGTGCTTACTTGAATAATTATATTTAGATTCTAATAATATTAAAGTCAACCTATTTTATTGTCTTATGTCTTTAAAAAATTCACAAAACTGACATGAAAACCTAACAAGTTATACATTTTACTAATAATGTACACGAATGGTTGATCTTCTAATATTTAAAATAGTAAAAAATTTAAATATGTATGTTATTTTTTAGGATCAGGGTATCATATTACTTTTAGTGATAAATTTTTACCGTTATTAAAAATAATTATTCATTCTTTTTTTAAAATATTGATATCTAAAATTAATAAATTAAACAAATAATTTATTATCATACACTCAATTATAGTTTACAATTAAATATTATTTAAATTTATAAATATAAATGTTAAAATTTGTAATTGGCTGCTTTGATTTATATCCAATTAATTGGAATTCAAATAGTTTTCGTTTAGTCATTGATTTCTTCTAGTTTAATTTTTTTTGCTAATTCCAACTAAATTTAATGTAATATGATTTTAATTTGTGAACTTATGAGTAGTTGATTAATTTAAGAAACAAAGAAGAATAGATGTTAGGAGGGATAGAGGGAATTTGATATATATGAAATGGAAAACAATTTTTTAATAATGATGATGATGATGATATGTTTAGTTAACCCAACAAAACGGCTTCGCTTAAAGATTATGCATTCACACATCTACCTTTTTATCGCATATGGGTCATGAATAGAAGCGACATTGTGTGCGTGTATATACTTATCAACTATATAAAACCCGTTGCAAATTCACTGTGAACTCCTGATTTTCACGTACACTCAAAGTAGTTTATCAAAATTTTGACCGTTCATATTAATTTATGTTATATCTCTGTAGTCAAAATGAGAGGAACATCACATTCCATTACGTACATTGCCATACTAAATAAGCTTCCTATATAATATTAAGTTTGTAATTTTTATGTTATTGCGTGTCGTAGTATTCCATATAATTATATAATAATGTTGCTTTGTTGTCTAACTTTTAATACGTTATTATACAAGCTTGAATATAATAAAATTAATTTTACAGAAAGAATAATATTCATGTGATCTTCATTCGCAATGTCGCTACCACTTCTCCCACTTTCTCAAGATCCAGCCACCTTACATCTTTCACCCCCTAACCCCTGCCTCTACTCTATCTTCTCTTCCCCTTGTATACAACGAACTCATCTCGCATTGTATTTACTGTACCAAGTTAGATGAATAACTATACATATTTTGTGACCTTTATTTAAATCTTAAATACATCTCATGTTATCCTCTTTTTTACTGTGTGTAATTTTTAGTTTAAATTCAAATTCAGTAGGATTTTCTGACCAAACAAACTATTTTTCCATTTTTTTATTTTTTTCCTATGTGATTAAGATAATCTTAACGGTCCTGTTTTATTTTTTTGTAATTTTTATTTTTTATTTCTCTTCTCGAAGACAAATTTTCTAAATATACTTTGATTACACATCTTTTCTTTTTCCAAATCTCTATCCTTATCATTATATATTTTATAAAATATCATCCACAAAAACTTATAAAAAGAAACCGGTGAGGATACTTCTGAAAACGAAGCATATATATTAAAATATTTGGCAAAGAGAATTCAAACTATATTAGAGATATAGGATTCAATGTTCGTCTTAGGTGATTGGATCTTCATCCCGCTCAAGAGAGTCTATGCAATCTGCTACAACTAGTGAACTATCAAGAACTGAATATCAAAATTTGAAGTTATAAGTACAATTGCTACAGGAACAAATAAATTTTCTTGTGAATCGTCAAGGAGGTCAATTGCTACTTAATTTTTCTACTGAGGTAAAGATAAGGATACATATTATAATTAATTTTATGGACTTGCATACTTAATTTTCATCATCAACAATATCTTCTAAAATGATTGTAGTTTGCAATTATAGCCTCTTGACACTTTGATTTGTTAAGTATCCTTCTATATTCTCTAAAACATTTTTTATTTTCAATTGTAGAATACAGATTTTGAATCACCGGCTCGGATAAGATCATCTTCTGCTAGTCATAAAACTCAACAACATAGACCATCGAACATTTAAAGGAGTTTTATGATTGAATTGTTAGCTTTACATGTTTGGATTAAGTTTGAATCTTTTGAATTTACATCTCATGGATTATGACTATGTAAAATTTGTAGAATTTAACTTTTGAAATACATTATTGCTATTTTTGTAAAACTTGTGGAATTGAGTTTGGTTTTATTGAAATACAATGCCATTTCTGGAGAATTCAACTTTTGATAATAGAAATATATTATTATTTTGTTGGTAGGCACATATAAATTATTATTTATAATAAAAAAACTTTGATGTTGGAGAGATTATGACAGTTTAAAATAGTTACTATATACAGAAAAAAACTGTTACAGGAATTAGTAATTTAATGAAGATTTTAAATCAAAAAACCGTCGCTAAATGTACCTAAAAGCTGTCATAAGAACTAGTAATTTAGTAACGGTTTCAAATCGTCGCTAAAAGTTTCATGATAGTTTAAAGTAATCGGAAAATATAAGAAAAATTGTGACAAATTTTGTAACTTAACAACAGTTTCAAAACGTCGCGAAATACAATATAAAAAACTCATTGATAAGTGTTACAAATTAGTGACAATTTTATACTTCAAAAACTGTCACAAATAGTTTAGCAACATTCCTTACCAACGGTGGTCCAAAACTGTCATTATGTTAATTGGCGATGCTCAAATCCATGATGCTTTTTTTAACCATCGCAAAAATATTTAGTGGGCATTAAAAACAAAACGTCGCAAAAATGTTGTTTTGTTGTAGTAAAAGGCAAATATTTTGTTGAGTTATCGTATCTGCATGTCAGACACATTTTGAACACAACACTTATCTGACACGTATATCTTCTGTGTCAAACCGTGTCTTAGATATCGTTACAAGTTATCTAAAAAATACTTCATATTTTTTAGATTTGTCGTGTCTCCATATTTTATAAGAATTTAAAATTCGTATATTCTATATTATGTCATATCTGTATCAGTATTCATGCATCATAGTCATTGGATCCATGACTGAAGCTTTACCACCACTGTATATAATATAGGTAGCATTTGGTTACTGTCCATGTCCCTCTAAGACATGGACATGGTAACATACGTCCTACATTGGATTTGGTGACAACAAAAATTTAATGGACACGGAAAGACATAGATGGACATAAATACACAAAATTTGTGTGTCACCTTTAAGTTGAGACACTAAGACATAGACACAAAACAGCTTTTTTCTTTAAATAAATAAAGAAAATAGATTAATTCTCTAAATACGCAGAGATAAAAACCGTTATCAAAATGCGCATACCCATTTCAACTGCAGCACATGCAAAATGGGTTATGCCTTCAATTCATGCATGGCGCCCACAAAATGGTCCTGACATAGCTGAACCACTTCTCCCCCGGCGAACACGAAATGGGGCAAGGGATCCAAGTTGATGCTGGTGCCCATGAAATTGGCAATCCAAGGGGGTAGACGCGAAATGGGAGCCAAATCTTTGAAACAGTGTTAAACTATTAATGTATAAGAAAATGATTTGAAAAGAGGAAAAAATTTAGAAGTCTGATGGTTGAATGAAGATTTTACAGTAAATAAACACTACAAGACACACGGAGGGTGGTGGCAAAAAATTTCCAGCATTTCTCCTTGCTGCTGCAAAACAAGCCTGTGGAAGAAGGGTCCCTTCGTGTACCGCAACAACAGCGGCGGTCGCACCATGAAATGCCGCTAAGTGAGGCTCTTATCATAAGTCAAATTTTCAATTCCCCTTTTTATGTTATAACCAGTAATTGATTCCCCCTAAAATTGCAGAAACCCGCAAAGTGAGCCTAGTAGCGTGCGAAAGCCATACCGTCGAACCTTGCTGCTGATCCATCCTCCTCTCCCTTGCGTCGAGCTTTTGCCTCCCATCCACAATTCCTGAAACCCATACCCCCTTATCCACGGTCTGCAAAATCCCTAACTCTGCTCCACCCTACGCCTCTGTGTGGGTTGTCGAGTCGCGCAGCTGCCATCCGTGCTTTTCTCACCAGCGTCGAAGTTTCCCATCTCCTCGATCATGCGTGACACTGTTACACCCTCCTCCGCCGTGCGCCGATCTGAGCTATCGTGGCCTCTCTCCTGTCACTGGTTCGTTCTTCCACATTGATCTTTTCTTCTTATTTTCATTCTTGGTTCAGAAATTTGATTCAGAATTTGTCTATATCTTCTATTAATTGGGGTACATTGTTGCTGTTTATAGTTAGGGATTTGAAGATACAACTTTTCTTTATTTGATGGGTACTTTGTATTGAAATTTATAGTTAGAGTAAATAACGAAAAAAAGGTCATTATCATTATTAGAGGAATGGTCAATTGGTCATGGATCGTGCTTCCCATTTTTGGAATTGGAATCATTAAACAAGAGGGACTTAGGTGCGTGTATAGATCAAAACAAAGAAACGCTAAGGTGTTCATGCTGATCTCCATTATGCTCTTTGTATGCTACTAGCATCTATGTTCTACTTCTGAGCTTGGAAATTTGAAGCATGTATATAAAATACATTCTAGAGAGAGTTTTGGGAACTAAATTTGTGTTGTTTTATTGCAGATTGATTTGAAACTGAAAGTGTGTAGAGGCTCTTCAACGAAGAAGGTTGTGGTGCAGGAAGCGACATTGTTTGGTGTCAAGACTGTGATTCTCGAAAATTCAACGACGTAGCATACAATCCGGTCGTCGGTCTCGGTTGCTAAGTACCGCACAAAGAAATTGCCAAAGTGTGTCTCTGTTTTCGCTGTTGATAAGAATTGCAAAATTGCGGGCAGCAGAGAAGCGTATAGAGCATACCTGATCAAGGTTAATTTTCTTTCAACTTTGTAATTTGTTATGAGTATGATGATTTTGATTTATTATTATTGTTCTTTTGATCTTTTGCCTATGTGAGACGTAGAATTGATCATTCCCTTCGTTAGGAAAAGGAAAATTATAAGAAGGAATTGAGACTGATACAAACTATAATATTGTTAAAGTGTTATAAGCAATATTCAGCATTGGAAACTTCTCAACACTGCAACTTGGCCCTATTATCAGTATTATTAAAGTGTTATAAGCAATATTCTGGGGGTTTTGGGTATTGTTGGATAGTTGATAATATAGTATATTGAGAATTATTGGATTGGTGACCTGGATTTTAGATTCGTTATTAGCACAAGTTGAGAAAATAACAGATTTCTTGATGGGGACGTTAATATGGGAAGGGTGGGAGTTAAGAAGACTAAAATTGTAATAATGCTTCAGAAACAAAGGATGAATGGGATATAGAGAATACATATTTAATCACACCAATTTTTACAAGAACTAGCACTTTGTATTTGACTCTTCCAAGTGACAATTGAACATTGGTATTTTTAAATTTCATATTTCGTGTTGCTGGTGGGTTATTTGTGCTTTACACCTTGGTTTTTATTTTAAACAAATTTGCTAGAAAAGGAGAACTTTTTATTTGAGCAAAATTTATATCTGGTAACTTTGATCCATCCAAATGGCTTTGATGGAACATTTTTAAATTTGCTTGCTGATGCGTGAGTATCTTATACCCTTTTTCTAGTTGTTTTCATAGTGTTTTTAGTTATATTTTACTAAGTTTTACTATGTTTGAAGTGCAAAATTCATCTTTGGATGCTACTTTGAGTTTTTGTGTTATTTTTATGATTTTAGGTGAATTTCGGGCGAATTTGGAAAAGTCTTGTTAGAGACGAAGAAAGGATAGCAGATGCTGTCAATCCTGATCTCCGTACATCTCAACGAGCATATCGTGAGCTATAGAGGTCCAATTGATGCGGTCTCAATGGTGTTAGTAATATAACTTCCAGAGCTTTCCAACGATATATAATAGTTTATACTTCTCTTCCAGAATAACTGCCAAAACAGGTGTTAAACGCCAAGCTTGGGCGTTTAACGCCCAAGAAGGACTGACCTCCCAAGTTGAACGGCTAAAACTGGCGTTCAATGCCAGCCAGGGATCAGAAGCCAGTGAATTCACCCCCTTCCCCACTTTCAATACCCAGATCCCAAGTTGAATGCCAGGCATCAGCCCAAATACTCACCAAGTGGGCCCCAAAGTGGATTTTAGCACTCCTTAGGCTTTTCTTATTTTATTTTTGTAATTCTTAAATTAAATTAACATCTTTTAGGTTTAGTCTGAGAGGTTTTTACTATAAATAAGGGACTTCCTCCCTCCTGAGGATCACGCCTCCTAGGAGGGGAGAAACAATACTTCAGATCTTCTTTTACGTTTATTCTATTTTCTCTGTAAAGTATGAGTAACTAAACCTCCTGGTTAAGGTTAGGAGCTTTGCTTATTTCTATGGATTAATATTATTACTCTTCTATTTTAATTAATGTTTGATTATATTCTAAGGTGTTTTTTTCTTTCTTAATCCTATGAATCTGGGGTGGAACAACAGTAAGACCCTATTCTACATGAGCACTTGTGATTCTCGACAGAGCTGTCTTGCTTGAGCTACAGCTTGAAAACACTCCTCCTAAACTGAGGGTTACCTGCGGCTGATTGGGATATGTGACATGAAATCCTGTCAGTTTTGGGTAATTAAGGTTTCTGTGGCGCTAAACTAGATCTCTGAATTTCACCCCCTGATATGAAAGAATTGACCTTGTCTGTGGCGTTTTAGGTTTTAATCACTTATGGTTTGCCATTGAATGAATCATTCATTGTTAAAATAGTTAGTAAGAAGTATTAATCCAGAAAGATAAACATCTCCGAGGCCTTAACTGCTTCCATATGTTATCTCTTTACCAATCTTTAATTGCTTTTCTTTATTTTCTTGTTTTATGCGAATTCAACAACAACTCTTTTTATATTTTCCTGACTAAGTCCTGCAAGACAACTATTGCTTGCTCAATCCAACAATCCTCGTGGGATCGACCCTCACTCACCTGAGGTATTACTTGGATGACCCGGTGCACTTGCCGGTGAAGTTGTGCGAGTTTAATTTTCACGCACCAAATTTTTGGCGCCGTTGCAGGGGATTGTTCGTGATTGACAACTACCAGTTGTCTTGTTACTTAGATCATGTACTTTTATTAGTTTTTGACCATGTATTTCCTTTTGAGTTTCTAACTTTTGAGATTTACTTATTTCTCTATTTTTCTTTCAAAAATTTTCATTATTAATTTTCTCTTGTTTTCAAAGTTTTAAGTTTGGTATTTCTTAGTAGTTTTTGTTTAATTATTGTTCTTCCTGATTTTTGAAAATTGATCTTGTTTGCTTTCTTCTTGTTCGAATTTTTAGTTATTATCTCTTATTTAATTTCAAAATTTTTAAGTTTGGTGTTCTTTTAGTATTTTTCCTTTAATTTTTTTTAAAATTAATATTGTTTATCTTTCCCTTTTTAATTTTCGAAATTTTCTTGTTATCTTATTTTGATTTAATTTTAAATTTTAAGTTTGATGTCTTTTAATATTTTCTTTTTCTTTTTTAAATTTCAAAAATTTCAAATCTTTTCTTTTTATTTTTAATTGATTCTCTTTTTAAATTTTCAAATTATATCTTGTTTATCTTTCTTTATTCTTGATCTTTATCTTATTTATCTTTTCCTTAATTTTCAAATTTTGTTATCTTATCTTATCTTTATTTTAAATTCAAATTTTAAGTTTGGTATTTTTTTAGTTTTTCTTTCTTCCATTTTGAATTTCAAAATCTTTATTTGACATTTTCTTTCTAGTTTTCGAAAATTTTCAAATCAAATCTTCCATCTTTATTTTCAAATCTTCTTAGTTAATTATTTGCTTTAACTTATTTTATTTTTAAGTTTGGTGTCTCTTTAATTTTTCTTTTTCTTTCTTTTTGAATTTCAAAAATTTTTAAATCCCTTTCTTTCTAAATTTTTTTCAAAATTGCTAGCTATTCTTTTTAATTTTTGAATTAGTATTTTACTTTTATTTATTTATTTTCGAATTAAAAAAATTCTTCCTTGCCCTTCTGTTTACCACCTGGTGCGTTTAATCTTGTTTGGTGTTTTGTGCTAAGGAACAATCATGGAGAGGGATCACATGGGTTACTACTCACATCCAAGAAGTGATTCATATTATTATGGATGGAGGAACTACCCGAATTTTGGTTGGCAAGGTCAAGAGCAAAAAGATGTCAATGTCCCATATTCCATCTATCGAGAACAATCATCTTCTTGTTCATATCAAGAACCACCATCTTTTGATCTTACCTGCCAAGAACTAGAGCAAATAACAGAGGAAATTTTGCAAAAATTTCCATCCTCATCCCCTACTTACTCATACCAAGAACTACCACCTCTCTATCCATACTAAGAACCATGCTTCTTTTACTCATATCAAGAGCCACCATCTCATTATTCACATCAAGAATCATTATCTCCTTATTCAGAACTATCAGCTTTAAAGCTTACCATGAAAGAATTAAGTGAGGCCGCTCAAAGTTGCATACACGATATAAGAATAAGTGTCAAAAATGTAGAGGGGTCTGTGGAGGTGATTACCAAGCGTTGGATAGAGGGACAAGCAAACTCCCTCACAGGAGAAGCAATGGAAATTCCTACAAAATAATGTGGGGTAACCATTCAAAGGAGTCCATACCCCAGTAAATTATAGAACTCTCCACCCTCACACATGGAAAAAGAAGAAGATGCACGAACAAAGGAGGTTGTAAGGGAGGAAAACAATTATGGAAATTTACACTCCAATGAAGTAGAGAGCTACATAGAGGGTGAGTTCACTGAACCACCAATTCCAGAGGTTCCTGATGAAGGGTACACTCCACCCATCACACAACACCCAAATCCTGAATCCAGAGTGGTAGAGATCATAAATGAATGTACTAAAAAGGGGATCGTGACCAAGGAACAAAAGATGATATCTATGAAAAAGAGAAGGTCAACAAGAAACAACACAACCCTTACCCTAACAAGCAAAGAGAATCAAGCTGATAACAATAAAAGAAAGCTTGTTAGGAGGAATTCAAATCCGAGGGCACTAATCTTCTCCTCTTTCCCCTTGGAGTCATTTCTTTTAACCAACTGGAAGAAGAGGAAGAAAATTCAAAAATCAAGTGTCAAGCTAATGACATTAAAGAAGCGCTTGTTGGGAGGCAACCCAACCATAAGTATCTTTTAGTTTATTTCAGTTTTATCTCAGTTTTATTTTTTTATTCTATTCTTTTTTGTCTTAATTTTTAAAGTGTTTCCTAGGTTTTCTAATGTTTGTGATCATGTACAGTGCTTAGAACAAGGACAGAAGAACTCAGAATGGAAAAACAGAGTGCCCTAGAGCAAGAAGGCTCTAGCACTAAACGCCAGGTTGAGCGTTTAGCGCCAGCAAAGAGGCAAGCAGTCCTGGCGTTTAACGCCAACAAGGGACCAAGTTTTCTTTGCTTGGGGACAAGAAAACTTTTTAAGTTTGGTGTTGCAGAGCAAGCTCTGGATTTATATTATCATCAATGGCACTAAAGGAAGGTAAATCTTCTTCATGGAAGATCAACAGCCACCATAACTGAGGTGGTTAAGTTTCATTATCCCTTCCTTTATCTTATTTCCTGTTCCTATTCTAATTTTTGCATAATCACTATTAGAATTTCCTTTGCTTTCTAGTCTAGTAGTTCAATTTCGAAAATTTTATGGTTAGAAGATGTCTCATTCATTGCTTACTAAAGCTTCAAAAGAAAATTTCTGAAAAAAAAAAGTAGTAAAATACATAAGATCTTGAGTTATATTATGAGTTATTCTGATTACTTTGATGTGGTGGCCTGATCTTTATTTTAGGAATGTACGAATTAACTGAGCACACGTGATGTTGGGGTTGGGCATATTGACTCTTAAGAAACAGGAATTTAGAGAAGTATTATTGATTCTCTGAAAAATAAAAAAGATTGATTCTTGAAGCAAAAGAAGCAGCAAAAAAAAAGAAAAGAAAAAGAAAAAGAACAAAAGAAAAAGGTCCAAGGCTTTGAGCATCAATGGTTAGGAGGGTCAAAATTGGCCTAAAAAGCTCAAAAGAGTTGCTATCCCTAACTATATGTGTGTGGTGTAAAGGTGTCAAGAAAATCTTGAGACTAAACATTTAAAGTCATGATCCAATGCTATAAAGAGTATGTTTAAGGCTTTGAGCACCGCTGTCTAGGAATTTCAGCAAAGCTAAATTCGAATCCAAAGGGTTCTCCCAGTTAAGTGCTTGTGGTGTTTATGTATCAGGTGGTAATACTTGAAAACAAAACACTTAGAGTCACGACAAGGCACAAAGGTGCAAAGCACCAAAAGAAAGCAAAAGCTGTGTTCAAGAATCAAGAAAAACTTAAAGAAGAGAGTCAATAATATCATCCAGATTCTAGTTCTAAAGGATGCCAATATTTCTGAGCTCCAAGAGAAAGTGAGATGCCAAAGCTATTCAGAGATAAAGAGCTAATAGCCCCATTCAGTAATTGGAACTGAGCTTCATTGACAACTCTAAAACCTTATGTATTTTTCTCTTCTAATTAGTCCTATCTTGTTTTTGGTTGTTTGAGGACAAGCAACAGTTTAAGTTTGTGTTGTGATGCGTGAGCATCTTATACCCCTTTTTCTAATTGTTTTCATAGTGTTTTTAGTTATATTTTACTAAGTTTTACTACGTTTTTAGTGCAAAATTCATCTTTGGATACTACTTTGAGTTTTGTGTTATTTTTATGATTTTAGATGAATTTCGGGCAAATTTGGCAAAGTCTTGTTCAGAGACGAAGAAAGAATAGCATATGCTGTCAATCCTAACCTTCGTACATTCCAACGAGCATATCTTGAGCTATAGAGGTCCAATTGATACGGTCTCAATGACTTTAGATAGTTAACTTTTAGAGCTTTCCAACGATATATGATAGTCTATACTTCTTATCCAGAATGACTGCCAAAACTGGCATTAAACGCTAAGCTTGGGCGTTTAACGCCCAAGATGGACTGACCTCCCAAGTTGAATGCCCAAAACTGGCGTTCAACGCCAGCCAGCGAATTGACCCCCTTCTCCGCGTTCAACGCCTAGATCCCAAGTTGAACGCTAGGCATCAGCCCAAACACTCACCAAGTGGGCCCCAAAGTAGATTTTAGCACTCATTAGGCTTTTCTTATTTTATTTTTGTAATTCTTAAATTAAATTAACATCTTTTAGGTTTAGTCTAAGAGGTTTTTACTATAAATAAAGGAATTCCTCCCTCCTGAGGATCACGCCTCCCAAGAGAGGAGAAACATTACTTTAGATCTTCTTTTACATTTATTTTGTTTTCTCTGTAAAGTATGAGTAACTAAACCTCCTGGTTAAGGTTAGGAGCCTTACTTATTTCTATGGATTAATATTCTTACTCTTCTATTTTAATTAATGTTTGATTTTAATCTAAGGTATTGTTTTCATTCTTAATCCTATGAATCTGGGGTGGAACAACAGTATGACCCCTATTCTACATGAGCACTTGTGATTCTCGACAGAGCTATCTCGCTTGAACTACAGCTTGAAAACACTCCTCCTAAACTGAGGGTTACCTGCGGCTGATTAGGATATGTGACATGAAATCCTATCAGTTTTGGGTAATTAAGGTTTCTGTGGCGCCAAACTAGATCTTTGAACTTGACCCCCTGATCTGAAAGAATTGACCTTATCTGTGGCGTTTTAGTAAGATTTGGGGAGATTAACTCGCTAAGACATTAGGTTTTAACCACTTATGGTTTACCATGGAATGAATCATTCATTGTTAAAATAGTTAGTAAGAAGTATTAATCCGGAAAGATAAACATCTCTGAGGCCTTAACTACTTCCATATATTATCTCTTTACCAATCTTTAATTGCTTTTCTTTATTTTCTTGTTTTATGCGAATTCAACAACTCTTTTTCTATTTGCCTGACTAAGTCCTACAAGACAACTATTGCTTGCTCAATCCAACAATCCTCGTGGGATCGACCCTCACTCATCTGAGGTATTACTTGGACGACCCCATGCACTTGTCGGTGAAGTTGTGCGAGTTTATTTTTTGCGCACCACTTGCTTAGTTGAATCTCTTTGAAGCTTTTATCTGTCATTGTACAATTTTTATTTCTTCTTGCTGCGTAATTCCTGAGATAGCTACATTATCAGAGTATTTGGTTTATTGTGTCTGGTTCATTGAAAATATGAAAGCTTATTGATTATACTTTTTGTATATTGTGAACCTAGTTCTATTCCATGTTTTGTAGCATTCATGCATGTTATCATCTTATTGATGAATGGAATGTTAAAATGAAGAGGAGTTTCTAAGTTCTAACTAACATATAGACACTTGACCCTTTATCCCATTTTCTATTTGTCTAATTAGTAACTATTATGTTCAACAAAATGGTATAGAATAAAGAAGTTGAGTAAAGTTCATTGATTAAAGGCATGCATGTCAGCATACCGATATGTGAATTTTGTTGTAGTGATGAATGTTCCCTTCTTTAACTAAGAAGTAATGTTCCAATAATTATGATGATAGACAAGCCTTTGTAATTTTTTCATGTCCAAAAAGCAAGAAGAGATGGACCCTTAAGCATTAATTACTATGACAATGTGTCACTCACAAGCAGCATCACTCTCTAGTTTTAATTCCTTGGCTGTGCGCTCTGTTTTCATCAAAGACCAACTCAAGGGATTTATTCTTTTTATTTTTTTGGGTTAGAAAAAAATATTAAATGAGTAAATTATATCAATGTTGTGTTTTGTGTTGATGGCCTAGCCTGATTTGTTGGGGAGTTATCAATGTTGATGTTTTGGATCTTTTTGTTTAGGTGTTCTTGTTATTTGGATGACCCTTTTGGCTTAGGTAGTGTCTTTTGGCTTGTTTCTACATTTTGTATGCTTTTGGGGCTACAGCTTATGAAGCAAAAGATACCAAAAACTTGCTATCATTTTTTGTTCCTTTTTTTTTTCTGACTCTTCTTGCCCTGCCTTTTTTATTTTTAGTTTTTATGTTCTTTTTCATTGAACCAATTATTTGTACTTACACGGTAGAAGACAAGACAGAGAAACTATAATATGACTTTCTTAGAAGTATATTTAAAATCATATATCTACAATTTCAAGATTTTATTCTCTATCCATTACAATTGTTTAGTTATTTTTTTTGTTTTAATTATTTTTTAAATCTAACTTTCACTCCTGTTTTCTTTTTTATTTTTTAAGATATTTTGAAGATTCTATTCTTTGTACATTATGATTGTTTAGTTATATTTTTGTTTTAATTATTTTTTAATTCTAACTTTTATACTTGTTTTCTTTTTCGTTTTTTAAGGAAGTTTTTCTTTATCTTTTCATTTTTTGGACTTGGAACCAGCAATTCTTTCTACCAATAATTTTTTAAAAAGCACAGAATTTTACAATGAGTAAGCCTCCTCTCCAATACCTTTCGTGTGCTACATGTTATCCGGGATGCAAGTAACTTTATTTCTGTTTCTGTTTTGAGTTATTCTGTCGCTCCCTACATGGTTTTACTTGTAATAAATTGTCAAATTTAACTCGTATATTACTCTCCCATCTCATAATTGTGATTGGTTCTTCTGACATAACCCATTTTTAAAAATTTTTTTTAGTTTTATGTGCTTATTTGCTGTTCATTTATTTGTTTGTGCTATTTCATTAAAATAGATATTGATAAGAGTTGGATTAAAAAGCCACGAGATAGTGTAGAATATAGGAATGGTCTGAATAGATTTCTTGACTTCGCATTTGTCAATGCATCATTCGATGGGATGATACATTGTCCATGTCCTTTGTGTAGGTTTTAGATTTTCCAAACTAGAGAGGATACATACGATCATCTGCTGATGAAACCTTTTTCCCTAATTATACATTTTGGTTACATCACGGTGAGAAGATTGTAGACGAGAGCTCCAGTGGTGGAGAAGAATTGGAACCCATTGGAAACTCAGGAGATCCAACGCGTGACATGGTCCACGAGGCATTCAACTTCTCGGGACTGTAGGGTGATGATGAAGACTCAATGAATGAACATGTCAGAGACGGTACGGAGGGGTTGCCATACTTATCTAACCAACCTAGCCACGAGGCTCGTGCTTTCATGACTTGCTTGAGTATGCGAGCACGAATTATATCCGGGATGCTCAAGATTCTCGAAGCTGTCTTTCTTGGTGAGGCTGTACCAGATAAAGTGCATGTGTGGAGTGAGTGACAAGGCTTTCGGTTTGATTCTAGAGCTATTGGGGGATGCCTTTGAGCATGCAAAGATTCCAAAGACCTTGCACGATGCCAAGAGGATTATAAGGAAGCTCGGTATTGAGTACAAGAAGATAGATGCATGTCCGAATGACTGCATGCTATACCAGGGCTTCGACCAAGACTTGTCTAGATGCAAATAGTGTAGGACATCCAGGTGGAAGCAAAAGACCAGGAAGAATTCTTTAGTAAGGATCAACGTTGTTGTCAAGAAGAATGGGAAACCTCAAGCGGCGAAGATTCTTTGTTACTTTCCTCTGACTCCACGGTTGCAACGATTATTCATGTCCAGCAAGACATCTGTGGACAAGTTGTGGCACATGAGAGGAACTAACTTTGACGGTTCTTTGAGGCATCCCAAGGATGGCGAGACCTGGAAAGTATTTGACAGGAGATATACTGACTTTTCTGGCAGTCTGTGCAGTGTTTCCAGGTGGCAGCAACGGCGCGTGCGCGTACTATGCGCGTACGCGTCACCATGCGCGGTTCAACCATAGCAAATCTTATATCTTTTCGAAGCCCCGGATGTTAGCTTTCCAACCCAACTGGAACCGCATCATTTGGACCTCTGTAGCT
>NC_029788.2:12825160-12832719 GCF_000816755.2 Arachis ipaensis
GGTCGGACGACCTCCCCACACTTAAAAGTTTGCACCGTCCTCGTTGCACTCAAAGATGAGCAAGGGGGTACGACGACTCTCCGGATTGCTATGTGTTCTTTCTTCCGCCTCCATGGTTGCTTGTGGTGCATTCGTTATCAAAAATAAAAATATAACACTATAAGATGAGAAGATATAAAAGTAAGGAAGCATACATTGTTGGAATGAGGTAAATCACTAGAATGAGGTGAGTGAATTAGTGTGACATTAAGAAATATTAGGTGTGTGAATTCTAAATTGCGCGGTTTAGAATACACATTAGCATAAAAGCTATGTCACAAAAGAAGCATGCACTTCACTTATCCTAGTGTGCTTGAGATGCTTTAAGTAAGCTTGTAAGGTAAGACAAGCATTAGAGAAGCATGAAAGCATTCAAGTCAAACATATGGATGGATATAATCATGAACACGATGCATTAAGGTAAATGCTCAACATTATCCATCAAGAGATTGTCTAATCAAAGAATACGGTTCAAATCACATGGTGGCTAGCTACAACATGCAATTCAAAAGAGTTATAAGCTCGAAGACAATTCTCATCACTTGGTATTTTTCAAAAGGTAAGCATGAAGAACTCAAAACCAAGTAACAAAATATAACCTCAATCATAGAATCCAACAAAGATTATCTAAAAATATTCATGCTAAAATAGCATTTAGGCAATAAGGGATATAGCAATGTATAGTAAACAAAGTCAATAATCCAACACTTATGATGAAAAGAGAGAAAATAAAATGAAAACTAAACTAAAACTAACTAATCAACTAACTAACTAACTAATTTGTTAACTAAAATAAATGGTTGTCAATGGTGTTTGGAAGTGTTGGATGAGGGGTAGGAGAAAGGAGAAGGAAAGAAATAGAAAGAGGAGAAGAAAAGAAATGTGGGGAAGGAAGGAAATCCGCGCGTACGCGCGCATGCCGCGCGCGCGCGGATGGCTTATTTCGAGAGTGACGCGTACGCGTCATGTGCGCGAGCGCGCAAATAGGTTTGTGCCAGAGGCACAACGTTGGCGCAGCGCAGGCACAACTCTCTGGAAAATGTATGGAGGTTGGAACTTCTCAATCCACGCGTACGCACGCATGGCGCGCGCGCGTGGATGGTCGAAAATGCTGTAAGTGCGCGTACGCGCCATGTACGCGTACGCGTGGATGATGCTCTGTTTCTTTGCCTCCTAAACCTTAAATCACTTAACAAACATATCAAGGCATCTAATAGAATCAAGGTGAATTAAATTTAGCTATTTTGAGTCCTAAAAAGCATGTTTTCACATTCAAGCACAATTAAAGGAGAATATACAAAACCATGCTATTTCTTGAATAAATATGGGTAAAAGGTGATAAAATCCCCAAAAATCAATACAAGATAAACCCTACAAATGGGGTTTGTCAGTGGGCGGTAAAAGAAGGCGCGGACAGCAAACTATGGTGCAAGACGAGTCTCCTTGGAAAAAAAGAAGTATATTCTTTGATCTCCCATACTGGGAGAACAACGAATTACGTCACAACCTTGACGTGATGTACAAAGAGAAGAATGTGTGCAACAACATTATTTTCACCATGTTGAACGTGAGTGGTAAATCCAAAGACCACCTAAAAGCTCGAAAAGATCTCCAGTTGATGGGAATCAGGCATGATATGTGGCCACTTGAAGGTGAAAAGTATCTCTCTGCAGTCTTTACCATGTCCAATCCACAGAAGGATGTCTTTCTGAGGACCATCAAGGATGTGGTCTTTCCAGACGGGTACTCTAGCAACATCTCTTACCGTGTTGATTTAAAACAGTGCAAGTTGTTGGGCTTGAAGAGTCATGACTACTGCCACATTCTAATGGAACATCTATTGCCAATTACGTCAAAACATGTATTGCCCACCCCAGTGTCTGCCGTTTTGGCAGAGTTATCCTCATTTTTCTGACAAATATGCAGTAAATCCATAGAGCCTCAGCAACTTTCTCTTCTTCAGGATCGTGTGGTCCATACTCTGTGCCACCTGGAGATGATTTTTCCACCTTCCTTATTCACAGTCATGGTTCATCTAACGGTGCATCTGGTCGAGGTGGCCCAGTGCATTAATAAGCATTTTTGACCTGTCTTATTAGGATAGCCTAAACCTAGTAGTTTACTTGTTATGTTCTCGAAGGTACTTATGTCATCTTAAGCATTACGTGCGTAATAGGGCACAACCAGAAGGCTCAATTGTAGAGGGCTACTTATCCGAGGAGATTCTCACATTCTATTCAAGGTACCTAGATAATGTCGAGACCAGAATCATCCGGCCGACGCGCGTTGATGATCAGCTGAGTGAAGCTGCGTCAAGCAAGATTTAGCATGTTCCCAAAGGTTAGAAAGGCGGTTGAGGCTGCTTCATTTTTTACTCTAACAGCAACCAATAACCTTCAAGCACATCGTCATGTACTAGTCAATTGCATTGCTGTAGAGAAATTCTTGGAGTAAGTATGGAGTGTGAGATCTAAAAGTATGAAGTGAGCCAATATGTTTTGAGAGTATTGACCTTGAATCAACTTTTTATGTGCACAGTGAGTTCAGAGCCATCACAAAGAGAAAGCTACGAAATGAAATAAGGTCCCAATCTCACATAGATAGTGTTGTGCACAGAGAATTTTCCAACTGGTTCAGGCATGAGGTAATCCCTTATATCTCAGGATCCTACTACCCTTTGATGCTATCTTGCGTCTAATTGTTCCATGCCAGGTCCCATTTGGAAGCACCAGTCATTCAAACGAGTTGCAGTGGCTTGCCTATGGTCCCATCGCTCAGGCCAGACGCTTTAAGGCTTACAATATCAATGGATTTAAATTTAGAACCATGTTGAGGGAGAAAAGGATGAAAACACAGAATAGTGAGGTTTATGTCACTTCAGATACTAGAAGTTATGCAAGCAAACGGGATAGCAATGTTACCGTTGGCGGTGTCTCGTATTATGGGAGATTAGTAGACATCATTGAGCTAAATTACAGTGGTCAATTCACAGTAGTCTTGTTCAAGTGTCTTTGGGCAGACATCACGTTGGGCAGAGGCATATGACAAGACGTTTTGGGCCACACCTGTGTCAACTTTGCCACTCCGATTCACACCGATGATCGAGAAGACGACGAGCCATACATCTTAGCATCTGAGGCGTGTCTTGTGTTCTACGTGGATGATGAGGTTGACAACGGATGGAGTGTAGTAGTCCATGTGAAGCCAAGAGATTTGTTTGACATGGGTGAAGATTATGGACATTGTGGGTCGACCTTCATCTCCAGCCTTGTATGACTAGCTTGCCTGAATTTGATGTCAAAGGCCTACAGTTGACAAGAGATGGAGATTTAGAAGAATCCACTAATGACGGCGTTGAAGATTGTGATGAGGCCGCCGATTCATAAATACATTTCTCTATCATGCATGTAGCTCATATTCATAGGAGATTCTGCATATATATTACTATCATGCTTCAACAATGATGTACAGTGGATTGTATTTTAGTCACATCATTAGACAATAGATTGAATTGATCGATATATTTTAGATATTTAAAAATTTTTTCTTTCATAAAAAGCTCTTTTATCTAAATTTTGGTAAAAAAATATAAATTTAAGAGAGTGATGGACGTAAGAACATTTAGAGAGTCATAGCACAATAATTTAGTATCACTTACAAATTTGATTATGTTATCATGCATCTTCTCAAACTTTGTCTAAATCAGACCAAGAATCTGAATTTAGGATAGTAGAGTGTTACAGACATAAGTGAAAAACTTAAATTAGAATATGGTGTTTTACAGTGCTGTGATTTTTTATTCAAATCTTCGTGCAACCACATTTTTCTTCTATCTTTGTACATTCTTTTTATGTATGTGGCCTATCAGGAAGATTGGAGAGCCGAGACTTCTTTTTGGTTTGCAAAACCATCAGGTTTACAGAGAAGATGATAGATGCATCTCCATTCTCTTCGTTGGACCATGCAATGTCCTTTGCAAGACAGCTGGGGTTTAAAGAGTCAAGTATACAATCATGGCTGGATGCCTTCTCTGGACACATACACCTCACTAATGCCATTCGTCATGCGCCTGCTTCAATGATGAAGGTTTGATTGTTGCTGCCCAATTTAATTTTGATATCCTTTTCATATTTTTGGATGAAACCCATTTCATGTGGTTATGTTAAAATTTTAGGAATTACTTCAATGGGACCGAAGGTACAGGGCTAAATTTGGATTTGAGTTTATAACAAGTACGGACACGTAGTTCTCACAGAAAATACTTGATGAGGTGAAGGTAAATATTCATGTTTTACTTTTGTATTTATCTGTGTCTGGCGTATATAAAAGTTCTTTAACTATATAGTTAAATTCTACTTTCAGTTTTGTAAAATTAATACATTAGATTTATTTAGCTATGTTTAAGTGCAAAAAGAACAACAAATATTGATAATAAAAATACAAGCCGAATCACCATTGAGGCGGGATAATTTAATTGTATATTGTAGAACAAGATAAACTCTATTTGTCCTTGCTGGAAGAAATTTAATGGCATAAAATAGAAATCCTTTTGTGGAAGACAAGAATGGCTGGTCTTTGATCCTTTAAAGTGCCTGCATGTCTCTGTCCTCTACAAATTTGTTGGTTTATAAATATACTCTTGCTAAATTGCTTGTATTGGCATGATGTGAGGTTGCTCAAAGTAAGCTTTCCATTTTGCATTGATAGTGACTTATTTAATCATATTGAATTGTGAAAGATTAGCAATATATCCTTGCTAAAGGGCTTTAGTGGGTTGATGACAGGAAAAATCCAGACCAGAGTAAAAAAAAAAAAAAGAAAAATAGTTTGTTCTGATTGAGTGATTGTCATTATATTTTGACTCAAGCTAGGAGCTAATTGTTTGTTGTGCTTTTTTTTGTGATTGAAGTTTATTGTAATTTATCTTTTGTTTATTCAACATTCAGACAATGTATATAGCTTCCTAGAATTACATATTCAATCCAGCCTTAGATTATGAAATTGTTCTTGTATCATAAAGGCTTCTAAAACTATGTAGTTATCACTGAGCAATTTCTTAAACCTTTGAATATTATCAAATTATAATCTCTTTTTATTTGATAATTGGTCTCTTTTTATTTGATAATTGGTCTTCTTCTTCTTCATTAATTCTTTTCTATGTCAATTATCATATCAAGATTCGAATATGAATTTTTTTTTCAGACAGTATTTATACATTAATTATGGTATATTGTATAGGCACGCTATAAAACTCTCTTGTCGTTGAACTAGATATTGTAGCACGGGAGGAATTCAAACTCCTAGAACATGGCCTTGAACGACTATGGGACAGTAAGAAAGACATGACTTTTACGATGTTTATGTAATCTGATTATGTTCACACACTAATTCCTCTTATTCCGGGCTTGTTTGTCTATGATGTAACTCTCAAGAATGTCTCGAGACAAGATTCAAAAGGAATCTAAAGAACCGGAGGAGGTGGTTCCAGATTCAATGGAGAAAGAGGACATTGTCTCCTCCGATAGTTTTGATGAGGCTGATTCTGCTGGACGAAAGGCTTTCATGCTGTCATATGACTTCAATAAAACGCCTGAAGAAAATGAATATCTTTATAGTGGAATGTCTCCTGAGAAGAAGAGTGCGTGCCACTTGGCTATATGGGCTAAACGATACTTGAAACCTTGAAGATAGTGCAGTAGTTTAGATGAAGAATTTTGGTCTAAGTTGTATAAGATAGTCGAGACTTGTTTGTTGAATTTGTCTTGACTTTATAACTGTTCAGTCTGTTATTAGGGATTGTTATTATGCTACATTGAAGGTCATTGGTCTACCGTTTAACCTATTTCTGCAATTTGTTAAAACACTCTTATTATTATTATTATTATTATTCACGTATATTATTTGACCACCATGGAGCTCCTAATTAATGTATACCTTGACCTGCCATGATGAAATGAAGTTGTTTTAACTACTAATGTCTTGCTATCAGTTTCAGAAAGTAATTTTCTGATGCTAATAATTTCCTTATGGTCTGTGCAAGTGATGCCTAAACAGCCAGGTTTTGATGATAATAGGAAAGTTATATTTAAAGATCAAAATTAAGTAAAAACCAGCAATAAATCAGTATGACAATTTTGTCAACTCCAAAGTACAAAATTAATGAAAATAATAACAAATGAACATTGAAACATCATAAGGTACTGGTTAACTTTTTATACTCTTCCAACCCTTTCCACCTTTTCAAGTAACTGCATTATTCAGAGTGATTCCTTCCATTATCAAGGTAGCCTCTTCAGAATCTTTTTCAGTTACAAAATTCACCAAAATAAAAAAGAAGAAAATACATTCAATTCTAAATTGATGAAAAAAAATAAAAAAAATCCCTATATTTCAAAACTCAAACTCTTTGAATTGCATTGCAGAGGTGATAATAGCTAAAAAAAAAAGATATTGGAGTTAAAAGTGTGTTCAGAACAGTCATCATTGCTCCTCGTTTCATCAACTCCATTGCAAGTCCTATTGCCAATTGAAGAGCATTTTCAGCATATCCAGCACAACTTAAATACTAGTGATTTATTCGTAATAGCACCATAAACCATTACTTGAAGTAAGCCAATCCTGAATTGCAGTGCTCACAGCAATCAGATTCTTGGACTCCCACTGCAATGCATATCTAGCTTTGACCAAGGTTGAATTTAGGCTCAATTGTTATGTCAGGATCATGACTTATAGAAATATTAACATCAAAATTACTGAAATCAAACTGAATGAAAATTTCAATGTAATAAGACAATCCATGCTTGAAAACACTTCCCTCATTCCCTGACAAAGGAAAATATAACCAAGGGCAATATTACCAATAGTACCTCTCTGAGTAGTCATGCTATCCTTCCCATGGAAATTTTAATGCACCAACACTTATTGAATATGCATAAATCATGTTCCAAAAACATACTGCATATTAAAAACAAACTTAGGAAGAGTGTTGCACTATAGAACAGAGCAAACCTGTAAATAGCTTGAAACATGCTGTTTTGTGAATCCTGGCACATTCATATACTCATGTATTTTCTTAGGACCAGCTAATCATCATAAGAAAAAGAAAATAGCTACTATTATCATTACTGTACAAGATTATAAGCATGTAGCAAGTAGTCATGGCAAGAAATCGAAAAGGATTAAATGAGTTTTTGGTCATGTAAAATTAGTAGGTTATAGTTTTTAACTATTATTGAAGATGATGGTAGAGACCAATTTTAGGGATGGTCTGAATATCTGTTCAGAAACTAAAATCATAAATTGCTAATTTTAAAAGGATCAAAAGCTGAAGGGGACTAAATTTAATTGTTAAAGTTGAAGTAAAATGAAATAAAATATGACAAAAGATGCTTATAAAAGGTTAAAATAAAATAGCGAAACCAAAAGAAAAATTAAAAATAATCTTATTTAATAAGAATCAAAGCTAAAATCAAATAAATGGTATAGCAACCTAAACCATTGGTGTTATAACTTTTTAGTAC
>NC_029788.2:12832775-12840642 GCF_000816755.2 Arachis ipaensis
ATTTTTCTTCCCCAATTCTTATACACGGTCCTCCACCACATCCTTAACTCAGTCATAAATCCAGTGAACCAACCCTTCACCCAGAGAAGCTCTCACCTCTTGCACTCTCGCCTGTCTTTGCTGTTGTCGACGAGGACTGCTCATCTCCCGTCGCCGTCTCGGTCTCTAGAAGGTGCCTATCGCGTCGCCGTCTCTACCCGCGTGGTCATCGTCGGTTCCGGCCTACTTCTGGCTCGTCCCTCTTCTTCGGTATGCACTAATATTTCTTTCAATTTGTGATGTTAAAATGTGATTATGGTAGGTGTTCTTACAGTCAATGAACTTTGTGCATGTATCGATCTTTGTACTATGCTCCTCTATCTTTTGATCAAAATTGGTAATATTTAGAGAGTTGAGACAGTTGATCAAATTCCTATTATGATAACCAATGCTATTATGAACCTTTCAATTAATCAAGTCTCGTTTTTGATGAAATTCTACTCCATTAACTTCACCAACATACATAGATAATTTTGATGAAATCATACTCTAATTAATCATCTCCTCTATAACCAAAAGCAACCTCGCCTATCTATTTCTTTGATTTGTATATTTGGTCAATTTGTGATTTCTTGTCCTTCTATCATTTTTTTTTTAAAATAATCTTAAGTAGAATTTAAAACCCAAATCAATTGTGCGGATGATTAAGAATAGCGAGAAAAAAAATTGAGGTGTCCACTGCCTACCATGAAGAAAATGCATGACAACTAATAATTAACTAGAAAAATGAACTCTCGAAGATACTAAAAAATAGTCTAATTATGAACCAATTTATACACAGTTATATGCATATTTGGGTTGTTAGGCTTCTTAGCTTTTTCCTATTGTTTCTGTTTAGTTTCTTTTAAAAATAACATAAAGAGTATACATGCTTATAACTATGTGTTGTGCTGGTTAACTCCTTGCATTGTATAATTGTATTTTTTTGGTTAATTTGTATAAACATAACTTACCAATATTATGTGTTGTTGGAGATAATGTGATTGGTTTTTTTTTTCTGCATCCTGTTATTAGGAATTTAAGATGGCTAGGAAAGGTCGTTATATGAAAAAATCAAAAATAGGACCAGGATGTCAACAACCTCAAACGGCTCCACTTCCGGCTTCGGCTTTTCACCACAATGACTCTCAAATTCCCTCCGTCAGCGGTGATAGTGTCCCTACAACCTCACGTCCGTTCCATCTACCGCGCAATGAACCAAGGCCTACTCCACAGACGAGCACAAATAGCATTTAGAACTCGAAGCCAGGCCACATAAACTTGGACGCTAATGCAAATGAGGTAGATTCTCTTGATCAAGAAGACGTCTTTGTTGCTTTTGGAGCTCAGAATCGCAAAGGATGCAAGACTACAGAGTTTTAGACGGTTAAGATCATCGGTAACATATTTAATAATTTTTCTTTGATCAATTTATGCTAGACTCTATGTTATTTATTAGTCTTCATGCATTCTGTCCATAATGGAGACACATATAAGGAATTATATTTGACTTATAGATTTCGATGGCACAATCAAGCCGGCAAAATTAAGTGTGAGGAGGCTATGGAACGGCCTAATGGTAAAAGGATCATGCTCAAGTTCAACAACGAAAAGCAGGCAATTGGAGACAAAGCTGGACTGTTGAGTGGCGTTCTTGGTCTGCCAGGATCTGATTATGGAAAAATTTTTATCTATGAGAAAAGTTGGCGTAATATTACCACTAAAAACAAGGTTTATAACGAATGTGTCAAGGTAAAAGTTTATATCCGTGTTGAATTAAATTTGCTTATTTGTTACAATTATTAATAAATTGTATTATCTATGCAGCAAATTTTTCACTTTGATGAAGATAGTGAAGGAACTATCAAGAAAAATATTTTGAAAAGTATGGGGAAGTCCTGGAAGGATACAAGGCTGAGGTTGTATAATGCTTATTACGAGCCAACATCAACGACTGAACAAAATATTGAGAATCGTCCGCCGGAAATTGCTCGAAAGTATTGGAGATGGTTCCTTAGTACACAACAATACAATCACAATTGCATTGAGTCTTTTTAAATTAGTTTCTAATCGTCCTTTATCTCTGATGGACCAATAGGAGAAGTGCAGAAAAAACGCGATAAATAGATCAAAACAACTATATACTGGCGGTTCGAAAAGCTTCACACGACAGAGGGAAGAAGAAGTACTTTACTTTTTTATTCACTCTTCGGACTTGTACTTTACTTTTTTGTTCACTCTTTGGACTATCTCTATGTCTACATTCTTCTTGATTGTATGGAATACGGTAATGGCATAAACTTTGTTGTTATAGTCAGAACAACAAGGAAGGAGAGTCGGTAGAAGAGAGTTATGGATCAAAGTGCACAAAAAAAAGATAGCTCATATATCAATGATGAAGCAAGAGCAATTGGTGTAAGTACTATTTATTATAATTGATCTTCAAAATTATGATCTCAAATGGGTTAACAGTTTACTTCTCTATATTTTATTTTATTTTTTATTTCTTTACTAAATAGTTTACTTCATGAATTGGTTTGGTATTGGATTGGAAATAGCAATAAAATATTCAAAGATGAGTTTCTATTAATCCTAATTCATCAACTTTTCACCACAATTTTATCCCCTATGTCAAACTGGACCCAAAGAAGTTTTTGTTGGCTGTCCACAAATTGTGTGAAATTCTGAGGCTACGGTTTGAATTAGATCAAAGGAATTAATTTCGAAATTCACTTCAGCAGCGTTATACTAAAAAATCTTTTGCTACGAGTGGAATAATAAATTTTAATACGGTTATTTATCTATATAAATTTTTTTTACATTAATAAATAATAATAATAACAAAATCTTATTCTATTAAATAGAGTTAATTATATAAATTAAATAATACTATTAAATTTTATCATGTATTATATTTAGGCAAAAACAAAATTCATATAATATATCGGTGGTAAACATAAGAGATATACTGATCAAATATATTAAAAATATTTATCACAATTACGAAAAGAACATAATCCGCTATAGATAGTCGCGAATTACATTGATCAGGTACAACACAAAATTATGCGTAAATTGCTGGAGGCAGTGCCTATATAACGTGATTTTTTTTGTGATACCTATATAACGTGATTTATGTTTATATCAAAATTGATTATAGTAAAGTAAATATTTTTTGAATTATACTACTCAAAATCACTCTTAGATAAAAAATTACTAAAATATTTTTCATATGAAAAAAATAATTTGCGTATTCATATTTTAAAAGTGGTATTTGCATAAAATTGGAATCCAAACATTTTATTTACGTAAATTGTCCTATTATTTTATAGTAACAAACACTAAAAATTAAGATGACTATAATTACAGAAATTAAGATGACTATAATTACAAAAATTTTATATTACTTAAAAAATATAACAAAAATTAAGATGACTTTTTATTACTGCTTTAACTGATGAATGGCTAAAATACTAGCAAATAATTTTTTTCTCTTTTATACATTGAAGTGCCTTCTAAAAATAATTAAACTCGCTTATTATAGAAACATAATATATAAGAGCATTTCGTTGTTGGCTCAGCTGATGTCCACCAATTCGTTGGTGTTAGGGACGGCTTGGCCATTTCGTGAATATTTCCTGTGATATGCTCTATTTCGTGGAAGGCGGGCTTGAGTTCTTCTCTGACACGTAGCAGGTCGGGTGCTTCTTGTGAAATGGAGTTAGAATCCATCTTGTGGTTGGCAAGGATGAAATGGGTCTGCCTATTTTGAGCATAATTTTAAACCATGCGCATTTAGAGAATAAATCATTTTTACGTATGTATTTAAATAAAAAAACAAGTTTGGATTGCCGAATTAATACTACTATTACATCGAAAGTCTAAAAGACGTGATGCTCTAAGAAAATGGATCTTCTCAAATTTTTTTTAGTTGAGAATATAAAATATAATTTTTATTTTTTTTGTTTTTTTTATCTTTATTTATAAAATATATGATATAAAATCACATTTTATTCTCCTAAATAAAAAAAATTTAATCCTATACTTTGGTACTACACCAATAACTAACTATCAAAATAATTAAATATTTCACGGTTATTATTTATAGCAGCATAATAAAATTATAATTTTTTTGGTGACTAAACAAGGAAAGAAACAAAGCAAAAACTATTCTAAATCCGAGCGGATGAGTCGTTGGAGATTAACACCAGGCTCAGACCAAATAACATGATTAGAGTTACTCTTGGCACCATATTTAGCCATCCAATCCGCAGCTCTATTTGCTTCTCGGGACACCCATTCAACGTGAACAAGCCAAGGACGAGATAAAAGCTCCTGAATCTTGTGAACCAAATCTGTTACTTCACATGGATACCCACTTGTAAGCTCATGCATGATGGGTAGAATGTCAAGGCAATCTGTTTCACATATAATATCCCTCAAACCGCAATCCCAAGCTAAAACCAGCCCCCTCCAAGCAGCAAATAATTCACATCTGATTATAGACCAAGGGGGAATGCTTCCAGAGCAGCCCGAGATCCAATCTCCCTTAGAATCTCTAATAATACACCCAAATCCCGCTAAATTTGAATCCATATACAAGCTTGCGTCACAATTAACTTTAAAACTATTGCCTACCGGTGGTTCCCAACACAAGCAATTTCGGAGAGACCTAAAGGCATTGCTTCGATTCCTGTAAACCTGTAAGTCCTTGGCGGTAATTCTGGCCAAGGCAACAACCTTATGGTCTGTCCAAGAATTGTCAGTGTTGAATATGTCATTGCACCTATGTCTCCATACCCACCAAAGCCCTGCACCAAAGGACGCCTCATTGTTAGCCAAGGCCTTCCGAAACCACTCTTCAAGAGCAGTACCAGCTGTCGAGTCCAGGATACTAGGATCCAACATATACCAGATTGCCTTTGATCGTTCACAGTCTCTAAGGCAATGCTCTATAGTCTCCTGCGCCTTATTACATCTCTTACACATATCTGAAGAAGCTAAATGCCGCTTGAATCGAAAGGTTTCAGTTGGTAGAGCATCATGTAAGCTAAGCCACATAGTAAATTTGAACTTCTCTGGAATGTTTGTGTTCCACAACCAGTTCCAATTACTGTTGGCATTCCAATTTAATGTTTCTTTAATAACCATCTGTAACCCTCCCTTGCACTATACTTTTTTGTTGCTGCAGGCCACCACTCCCACTGTGGCTCCAACTCAGTCAAACTAGGATATCTCAGACCACAAATAAACTGCTTAATCTCATGCGGAATAGGCGTGGTAAGACTATCAACCTCCCAAGACACCCCTTTCCACAAGTCAGCCACCATGAAATCTGATTCAGAAATATGTACATAAGGAACAAGGTTGCAAAGCTTACCAAAAGGAGTCCACTCATCATACCAAACTAATTTGTGGACATCTCCAATATTCCAATGAAGCCCTTCCTTGAGATGCTCATAGGCACTAACAATGTTCTTCCAGGTAGCCGATGAAGAATTTCTACTGTTTCCGTTCATACCAGATTGATTCCTGAGATATTTATGCTTCAGAACCTGCACCCATAACTTCTCACTATTATTTAGACAATCCCATACCAACTTTCCCAGAAGCGCCATGTTAGCACAAGAAGTATCCCTAATACCCAATCCTCCTGCCTTTTTAGGAGTTATGGCGACCTCCCACCTGACCAGAGGCAGCCCTTTTCCAGTCGCTTGACCTTTCCACAAGAATTGTCTCATCAAGGAATCAATTTTATTACATGCATACTTCGGGAAAAGAGAAATTTGCATTTCATAAACCAGGATAGAGGCCATAATGGATTTAACAAGACAAAGCCTTCTGGCCTTATTTAGCAGGCATCCTTTCTAACTGGAGAGCTTCCTCGAAATTTTTTCAATAACCTCCTGAGCCGTCTTCCTGGAAGCTCTGGCATGACCGATATTAATTTCCAGGTATTTACCCAAATCATTGCAGAACCGGATGTTAGAGACCCCTGAGAGAACCTCTTTTCTCCTCTCCGACACCCTCTTGGAACACTGGGCCTTTGACTTATGAAGATTTACCTTTAAACCTGACGCTCTAGAAAACAAGTCCAAACAATGCATGACCTCTATTACTTGAGCTTTTGATGCCTTACAGAAAAGCAAAAGATCATCTGCAAACATCAAATGAGAGAGTCGTGGTCCATTCCTAGAAACCGCAACTGGGTTCCACAAACCTTGGGAAACTCTATGAGAGATAAAGCAGGCAAGCATTTCCATACATAGTACAAATAGATAAGAAGACATAGGATCTCCTTGCCTCAACCCTCTCTTCGGATTGAAATTTTGGAGCCTGTTCCCATTCCATAAAACTGCCAACGAAGAGGAAGTCACACAATTCAATATAAGATTAATGGTAGCCTTTGGAAACCCAAACCGGACCAAAGTAGCTTCCAGAAAACGCCAGTCTACCCTGTCATAAGCTTTTTCCAAATCAATCTTGAATGCCATGGTCCCTTTTCGAGACTTGGTGTTCCTCATGAAGTGCATAATCTCTTGAGCAATGATAATATTCTCTGTGGTTCCTCTTCCTGGAATGAACCCTCCTTGCAAAGGACCAATGATCTCCGACAGGAAAGGTCTGAACCTGTTAACTAGAACCTTTGTGACAATTTTATAAATTACATTACATAAACTAATAGGCCGAAACTCCCGTAAGGAAGAGGGAACTTCCACTTTAGGAATTAGAACAATGAGAGTATCGAAAATAGCCGCATTCAGTGGCTCACCCTCAAAGGCTCGCTTGACCAGTCTACACACATCGTTGCTCAGAGAGTCCCAGAACTCTTTGTAGAAAATTGCTTGGAATCCATCTGGCCCTGGGGCTTTAAATGAACTCATGGTCATCACAGCTCTTTTAACCTCTTCAGACGTCACCGGTTCCACTAACTTTTGACAAGCCTCAATACTAAGAGACGGGCAAGAAAAAGGCCCCATGGCGTCCAGGTCAATGCAATATAGTGACCGAAGATCATCCATGGCCCCCCTAGTAAAACCTTCTCTCGATCGTCCATGCGATCAAATTTAACGAGGAAGTACCCAAAACCCACATCCAAGATTTCATATCCACCGGTGATCCTCCATACCCCTTTCAATTTGTGAAACATGGCCGTGTAACTAAGGTTTTTTCCAAGAACCTTAATCACAATTGCTTCCTTGTATGGTTCAGAAAGGATGTTCCTAGCCTCTTCGGAGAAGCAAACTCTTGGAGGCATAGGATCTCCTTGTTTTCCAGTGACCACTGCCATGGAATCCTCATCTAGAGCTTCAGCCCGATTTATCCCTGTGGCTACCGTAGAACCAATAACTTTGTCACGGAACGAAATCTTGGAAGTCACCCTAGAACTAAGGTCGCCCTTACTTGATCCCTCCTTCACACCTGATGCAAACCCCCCACACTCTCCCCCTTATCTCTTTCGATGGCATGGCCATCTTCTTCACCGTGTTTCACCCTCAAACGCTCTCTCCCGCTCTCTCCTTCTCTCATTCTCTTTGAGTACGGAGTACGTACTCTTTAAATTTCATTAATTCATACAAACTTGAATGATTTTAATTTCATTAATTTCTCCGCTCTTAACATGGGATAAATGACAAGATTTAAAACTTTTCAAATAAGCCTTTCAATTGGATATAGCAAGGCCATAATACTTATTGGATGTGTATACTTTGTAGGTCTTGTAATACTTGTGTATTATCACTCTCCAATACTTTTTTCTTTACATAGTATCTTAGTTCGATAAATTAAGGATTTATTATTATAAATTTAAATTTTACCTAAAATTTTACAATCTACTTACTTGTATATT
>NC_029788.2:12841007-12841428 GCF_000816755.2 Arachis ipaensis
CCTAACACTTATTTAAATGAATTAATAAACTAATTATTAGACTTATTCAAATTAGTTATCACTCTCTAATATTATGTCAAAGAGTAAAGTATTATTTTTGTCTCTAATATTTGGGATAAGTCTCAAAGTTGTCCCTAACATTTCAAAATTGACTCAATATTAAAGGTGTTCAGATCCAAACCGGTCCAAAAAATCGCAAAATCGGACCGATCCAAATCAAAAACCGAATTAAATCGCTCTATTTTAGATATTTTTTGGATTTTGGATCGGTTTTATTGCGGTTCGGTTCGGTTTGCGGCTCCACTATGCAAAACCGAACCGAACCGAACCGAACCGCATATATTACAAATAATAATAATAATAATAACAATAATAACAATAATAATAACAATAATAACAATAATAATAATAACAATAATAA
>NC_029788.2:12841608-12845901 GCF_000816755.2 Arachis ipaensis
ATAATAATAATAATAATAATAATAATAATAATAAATAAATAAATAAATAAATAAATAAATAAATAAATACCCTTACTTACCGTAGCACACTAGCACAGTAGCGCCGCTCCTCCAAATGGCCAAATGTTTGAAACCCTAATCTAAAGAAAGAAACCCCTCTGCCCTCTCTCACTCTCTTAGTCTTCGTTCTTCACTCTCACCATCACAGCATCACTCACTCTTACCATCACAGCATCACTCACTCTCAGTCACTCTCACTGACACACGCAAACGCCGTCCGCCGTTCCTCTTCTGAATGATGCCCTTCGTTGTCTCCTCTTCTCTGTGATGCCGCTGCCGCCTCCTCTTCTCGGTGACGCCACTGCCGCCTCTTCTTTAAGGTATATTTTTACTTGCTTTTGTTTATTTTGTTTTGTTCTATTGTTTTAAGATTTTATTTAATTTTAATTTTTACTTGTTAATCTGTGTTAAACTGTTCAAGCCTTCAAGGTATATTTTTTCTTGCTTTTGTTTGTTTTGTTTTGTTATGTTGTTTTAAGATTTTGTTTAATTTTAATTTTTACTTGTTAATCTGTGTTAAACTCATAAGCTGTGTTAAAATGTTCAAGCCTTCAAGGTATATTTTACTTACTTTTGTTTGTTTTGTTTTGTTCTGTTGTTTTAAGATTTTGTGTAATTTTAATTTTTACTTGTTAATCTGTATTAAACTGTGTCAAACTGTTCAAGGTATATTTTTACTTGCTTTAATTTTTACTTGTTTTAATTTTTACTTATTAGACTGTGTTTTAATTTTATTTTGTTCTTGTTGTACTATTATTCTTATTATTAAAATTGGTTAAACTTTGTATTAAATTAAGTATTTTGTTCTTGTTGATTGAAATTAAATTCTATTTTTTTATCTTCTGCAGATTTTATATTTGTTCGGTTGTTTTTAGCTTTCAATTCGAAGGTCAACAATGTCAGCTTCATATCCTGAGGTAATTTTTTTATTGTGTAATGTGTATGTTGGTAACAACTCAATATGTTAATTAATTGAGAAAAATATTAAAATAACATAAACTGATTAATTATTCTTTGTTATCACAGGATGTTCAAAGTAGCGAGCCAGGATTTACCAGTGCTACTCCATCCACTTTTCAATCAGTCAGATCTTTAGGACAGTCAGAGTCAATGCCGCCTCCACAGCAGCAATCGCAGCCACAAACTCAGACGCAGACACAGCCACCATCGCTGCCGCCACTGCCGTCACACAGTGATCAGAACAATGAAGGAACTAGATCTAAGAGGAGGAGAGGCAAAGCAAATGTTGCTAATGAGTCACCTAATCCTAGCCAGTCTGAGGAACAAGACACAGGTAACACTAAAAAACCTGTTAGACCTAGATCTTGGACTTGGAAGCATTTTAAAAAAGATGATAGTGGTCCCAAACCTAGGGCTATATGTAAGTGGTGTGGAGCATCTTATGTGGCTGATTCGCATAAAAATGGTACTAACAATCTTAAAAGTCACTTGTTGAGTCAGTGTAGAAAATTTTCAAAAGATTCACTTGATCCCACACAAAAAACACTTGTTATGCAGCAACTTAAAAAAGAAGAAGGAAATGGGCTGGGTAATTGTTTGACTACTGTATCATTTGATCCTGATTTATGTAGACAAGCTCTTGCTAGAATGATAATCATAGATGAGTTGCCTTTTAAATTTATCGAAGGGAAGAGATTTCATTATTTCATGAGTGTTTTACAGCCAAAACTCCATATTCCGGGCAGAATTTCAGTTGCTAGGGATTGTTGGAACTTGTTCATGAATGAAAAACATAAGTTGAAGAGTGTCTTTATAAACTCAAATCAAAGTGTGTATTTGACCACTGATTGTTGGACTTCTGTACAAAATCTAAACTATCTTTGCCTCGCTGCACATTTTATTGATCAAGATTGGAAGTTGCAAAAGAGAATTTTTAACTTTTGTCTCATCAAGAATCATAAAGGTGAAACAATTGGTAGGAAGATAGAAAAATATCTTTTAAATTAGGGAATAAGTAAAGTCTTTAGCATCACAGTTGATAATGCTAGTTCAAATGATGTTGCCATTTGTTACTTGAAAGGTAGAATGGAAGATTGGAATTCACATCCTTTAAAAGGTGAACATTTGCATGTTAGGTGTTGTGCTCATATCTTGAACTTGGTGGTGAATGATGGTTTGAAAGATATGCATTCTTAATTAGTAAAATTAGAAATGCTGTTAGATATGTCCGTGCTTCTCCTAGTTGTATGGATAGGTTTAAAAGTTGTATTAAAGAGGCTAGGATCCAAGACTGCTCTTGTGTGCAATTAGATGTCCCCACTAGGTGGAATTCCACTTACATAATGCTTGATAGTGCTTTAAAATTTCAAAAGGCCTTCAAGAGATTAAGTGAGAGGGATGCTGAGTTTGTAATGATGCAAGGGGGCATTCCAAAGAATGAAGATTGGGATAATGCAAGATGTTTTGTGAACTTTTTGAAGATTTTTTTCGATGTAACCAAAAAAGTCTCGGGTTCTACATTTGTGACTTCTTCTTCATATTTTCATCACTTTTGTTCAATTCTTAGTTCTTTGAAGACTTGGGCTGATAGTAATGACATATTACTTAAGGGTATGGCTACAAAAATGAAGGCTAAGCATGATAAATATTGGCGTAACTTGAGGAACATGAATATGATGATTTTTGTTGCTGTGGTACTTGACCCTAGATACAAGATTAAGTTTGTTGAGTGGAGTTTTCAAAGGTTGTTTGAGAAGGAGGATGCTGATTTCTTATGTGGTAAGGTGAATGAAGTATTCAATGACTTATTTAACAGCTATAGGGTTGCTCTCAATAGTGATCAAGCACACCAATCTACACAACAGCCAAGATGTGGATATGGATGATAGTGCCTTTGATGATGTTCGCTTTGTGGCAGCATTTGAAAATGATGTACAAGCAAATGAGAGTGTCAACACAAATGAAGTGGATTTATATCTCATGGAGTCCTTGGAGAAACCAGTTGATCCAAGTAGTTTTGATATTTTAACTTGGTGAAAAGTGAGCTCTAACAATTACAAATATCCTGTTCTAAGTCAAATTGCGAGGGATATTCTAGCTATGCCGGTGTCAACGGTTGCTTCTGAATCCGCCTTTAGCACTGGAGGTAGAGTGCTTAATCAAATATAGGAGCTCTCTTACTCCAAAAACTGTTGAAGCTTTGATTTGTGCACAAAATTAGTTTCGAGCCAATTCATTGCCAATTGACCTTGAGGAGTCTTTTGAAGAATTTGAAAAACTTGAGAAAGGTAATGTTCTTTAATATTATGTTTTATTTTATCTTCACATAGTGATTAAATTTACTATTTGATAATATGTTTAACTTACTAATATTTATTTTATTATATTTTATTGTAGAACTTGAGCCAATTCTTCAACTAATAGATGAAGAAGACTCTGGTGATGAATCTGATTAGTGATCAGTGCTTCAGCTTTCAGTTTAAAGTTTTTTATGTTATGTTTTTATTAAGACTTTGCTATGTTATTTAATTTTGTGTTGTTGAGACTTGTTTAGTTGTTTTGATGCTGAAGAATTATTATTTTATCAAGACTTGTTGAATATGTTGGATTGTTGGACAATTGGACATGTTGGTTTATAATGTTTTGGAATTTTTATTTTATTATTACGTTGGATTGTGTTTTATTATTATGATGGATTGTTGGACAGGTTATATAACTTTATAAATTAAGTTATTATATTTTATTTAAAAAACCGCGGATCCAAACCGATCCAAACCGCACCGCACATAAATTAAGCGTTCGGATCAGATGACTTTTTTCCTTAAAATCGAACCAAACCGCACCGCGAACACCCCTAAAGGGAGCTAAAGGCTTCCTCAAGTACGCTGCTCATTCTACTCACATACAACTCGTAGATTCCTTCTGATTTATGCGTCAAAATGTCTTTGCAGGTATCACCCCCTACCGCTCCAATCAGATGATCCGACAACTGCCTCGACTCGCAAGTTTTCGATCCATAGCACTACCTGAAACTTCTAGTACATCTATTAACATAAAAATATTTTAAAATTTGGTAAGCTTAATTATCAATATAATGTGATATAATTCAACAATTAATTAAATGAATAAAGTTCTCTGTGTATTGCTGTATATATGCACACACAACTCATTTACAAACAATATATGTTTTTGGATTTTAACCCCCTACTTTTTGCCTTTTTATTACGAAAAGTTTTCAACCTTTTAAACTCAAATTACTAAGAAGTTACTAAA
>NC_029788.2:12845976-12846889 GCF_000816755.2 Arachis ipaensis
AGTTTGGAGTTTTTTATGTTATGTTTTTATTAAGACTTTGCTATGTTATTTAATTTTGTGTTGTTGAGACTTGTTTAGTTGTTTTGATGCTGAAGAATTATTATTTTATCAAGACTTGTTGAATATGTTGGATTGTTGGACAATTGGACATGTTGGTTTATAATGTTTTGGAATTTTTATTTTATTATTACGTTGGATTGTGTTTTATTATTATGATGGATTGTTGGACAGGTTATATAACTTTATAAATTAAGTTATTATTTTGTATTTAAAAAACCGCGGATTCAAACCGATCCAAACCGCTTGTAATCGGATCGGATCGGATCGGATTTTCAAAAAATGTTCATCCAATCCAAACCGCACCGCACATAAATTAAGCGTTCGGATCGGATGACTTTTTTCTTTAAAATCGAACCAAACCGCACCGCGAACACCCCTACTCAATGTTGTCCTGCCGTTAGGAATCTGTTAACGGAATTGATGGCGGAATAAAATTGAGACGATTTTGAAACGTTAGGGACTTAAATAGGACGAACACGTTGTGGACAAAAACGATACATAGAAATAAATTTTAATTTTATCCTTCAATAATATCAATTTTTTACGGTACATAGTTATTCAATTATTTTTTAATCACATCTAAATAAATTACACTTAATCACATTAATTTTATTCTAAAGAAATTTATTTTTTTATAATTTTACTCTTACAAATGTTATACTCATCCTAAAATGTTTGTAGAATGACTAATACATAAACTTGTGAGAAAAAAATGATACATATACAATAAAGAAATGTGATTCTAGACATTTTACAAATATTTTATGATGACTAAAAATATTTAAGAGTAAAATTATATAAAAAAATAATTTTATTTAGAATGAAAGTAATGTGATTAAGTGTAATTTACTTA
>NC_029788.2:12853510-12858012 GCF_000816755.2 Arachis ipaensis
CTAATCGTTAATCGTTTTTGTCCCCAACATTTTCGTCCTATTTAAGTCTCTAACGTTTCAAAATCGTCTCAATTTTGTCCTGCCGTCAATTCCGTTAACAGATTTCTAACAGCAAGACAACATTGAGTCAATTTTAAAAGAATTAAATAGAAATGTGATTAAAAAATAATTGAATAACTATGTACCGTAAAAGATTGATATTAGTGAAGGATAAAATTAAAATTTATTTCTAATCGTTTTTGTCCCCAACATTTTCGTCCTATTTAAGTCTCTAACGTTTCAAAATCGTCTCAATTTTGTCCTGCCGTCAATTCCGTTAACAGATTTCTAACAGCAAGACAACATTGAGTCAATTTTAAAATGTTAGGGAATTAAATAGGACGATTCAAAAGTTAGAGACAACTTTGAGACTTATCCCAAACGTTGGGGACAAAAACGATACTTTACTCTATATCAAAAGAAGAACCCACCTGGGCCAGGTTCAGAGCCCAAAAAACTATTAACATGTCAACCAAAAACAATTTGAATAATATTATACGCTAAATTTTTTGGATTTAGATTCTCTAAATTTTAAATTTTACTTTAGAGAGTAAAGTATGATCTATCATCATTTATTTTATAAGTGGGATTAAGAGAAAATATGAGAGAAAAAACATTCAATGGTGAGAATTGAGAAATATCACTTTACCCTCTAAAATAAAAATATAAAATTTAGAGAATTCAAATTCAAAATTTTTTGTTAACTAAATTAATCTAACATAATAAAAATCAATTATAATTAATATTATTCAAAATCTTATTATTTAATTTAACTAGACTTTTTTTTTACCAAAGATATGAGACTCGAACCCGCAACCTCTTAATTGAGTATAGGGAGATTATGCCATTTGAGCTATTATTCATTGACAAAAAAAAATTTAATTATTAACATTCGCAAATAAACGAATAGAACAAACAACTATGTTATACAAAATATCAATTACTACCCATAAATTCGTATCTGATATTTTATAAAAAAAAAAGTTATTATATTATTATAATAATTAATAAATTTAATTATTAACATTCGCAAATAAACGAATAGAACAAACAACTATGTTATACAAAATATCAATTACTACCCATAAATTCGTATCTGATATTTTATAAAAAAAAAAGTTATTATATTATTATAATAATTAATAAATTTAATTATTAATTTATTATAAAATTAATTATTCTGAAGACTTAGAAAAATAAATAATTTGATGATTAATTTTTAATTTGCTGGTAGATGTTTTTTTTTCTTTTACGCAATTCATGACTTTTGTTTGGAAATAACATAACACCATGATGGCTTACTAAAAAAAAACATGATGATGTGATTATGCGAAGAGAATAGCGATAGTGAAAGAGAAAGAGGAAGATGGCATCATCGGTGGCGAAGAACATTCTCAAATCGATCAGAGAGAAAGGTTTCGGCGCCTTCCTCAGACAGCTCAAAGATGAAGGCTACCTGTTTGTTCCCTTTTCCTTTTTATTTCCTTCCACAAATTCTTCGCTTCCATGGATTTTGTTGCCTTTTATTTTAGGGTTTTTTGTTGTTCTTTCAATTCTTCTCACAATCTTCAACTCACTACTTCTCTGTTCTCATTTCACATTTCACATTTCAGGAGGTGCCTTCCGGACGGAAATCTCTTGTAAGTCAATTACTCTGCTTTGATCTTTTGCTTTATCATCTTTTCGAATCCAGAAAAACTTAGTCTTAATTGGATAGCTATGAATTGTTTTAGTCTATAGGCTTTTCTTGCTGCTGCTTACATATTATTCAAGAAAAGATAGTTTTTGTAGAGATTCGTTTAGATGCAATTGAAGAAGGCTCCTCCAATATTCACACTGTATTTCAGCTCCATCATCATTAGGTTGTTTATTAATCAATCTGTTGAATTGTATCATGAAGTGTGTGATTGTGATTATCTAAGGGAATGTGAGAGTGAGAAGTGTTTCTTTTAAGCTTACAAGCTTCAATGTTCAAACTACAAAGACATGCACACAACAGATTCTGGTTTTACACCGATACTCATTTCTAGTTCCTCTCCAAATTCCCTGAATTTCCAAGATTTCTTTTCTCTTATTATTTTGCCCTAGTGACAGGCTCTTTTTTTTTGCAAGTCAATTCTTGTGTTGTTTTTATTACTTTCATTTATCAGAGTGATTATTTTAGTTACTAAAAGAAAGGGTTCATCTGCATTACAAGTAAATATTATCATCAATGTTACTGCCTCAAGTGTATCTTAAACTAAGAATGCACGTCAAGAAAGAAAAAAAATTCTACTTGTTTACAGTAGCTAGAGATGATGATGGGATTGAAACCAGTTGGAAACCAAAATTTCATAAACTGGTGTAAACTGGTTTTTATGTTGAAACCGGTTTGCCTTATGTCAATGTGGTTCAATTTTGGTTTTCAAACCATTCATAGTGGTTTGGTGTGGTTTTTATTTGGTTATTAGAAATATCAAACCAGGTCCATCCCTGTATGCCAGTATTTTTTTGCCTGTCAATCTAATTTTGTCTGAATTTATGTAGGCAAACCAAGATCCATAATATTGGTGCAACGCTTGTTGGTGTTGACAAATTCGGTAACAAGTATTATGAGAAACTTGAAAACACACAATATGGTTAGTTTCAGCTCCCTGCTGTCTGTCTCTCAAGTGTGCATATGTATAAGGGTTTAAGAATTACACATGGCTGAAAGCAGTGAAAATAAACCCTTAAAGTGCATATAGGTAGGAATGACCTTGTTCTTAGGTAACAACAGTAACATAAACATTATGGTTGCTACACATAGCAACCTGACTATGACATAGTGAACAAGAAAAGGATATGGTGAAAATGCTATGGCTTTCTTAATACTGCCCGGAAAATGACAGTTCTGTTCTACTGTCCTTTGATGGCCCATACAACAATTACACGTTACAGTTCGGCAAGAGTTAAAGTGGGTTGTGTGCTAAACAAATGGTTCAAACCTTAAGAACTAATATGCATCCCCACCCCTCTCCTTTCTTTTCTCCTCACTCATGTCTGGAAATCTGCCAGATAGTTAGCCTTGAATTTCAATATGAGGTGTGCTCATACATGCTGTTCGGTTCCTTGAAATCTGGCAGGAAGACACAGGTGGGTTGAATATGCAGAAAAGAGTAGATATAATGCTTCACAAGTTCCACCTGAATGGCATGGTTGGCTCCACTTCATTACTGATCATACAGGAGATGAGGTAAGTTCAGTTATCCCTAGGTAGTGTCATCTGGTCTGCAAATTCGCAGCTCCAAGATAATAATGTGGGCTTTGTTGCAGCTTCTTTTGCTGAAACCGAGAAGGTATGGTGTTGAACACAAAGAAAATTTATCAGGAGAGGGTGAACAGTATATCTATCATTCCAAGGGACATGCACTTAATCCAGGACAGAGAAACTGGACAAGGTACCAACCATGGCAATCCAAGCTTGAACCATAATTACAGTCCATCTGTGTTGAAAATTTTCCTGAATGTTGGTTTTGACATTCTGGATAAATGATTTGCATTCGCATTGAGGGGGGTGCTTTTTCCCGTTGAATAAAATGAATTATTAGCTATTCTGTTCGACAAACTCACTTTGTAATTCAAATGTTTCCTTACAGAGTCACAAATTTCCATTTATCTGCGTGAATACGTTTTCTGGGATTAGTGTGTTTTTTGTTGGCGTCTATTACACCCTATACTTTCTATTGAGAAATCGCAATCACATCTTATACTACTTAAAGCTATATGCATGTACGTAGGGGTGGCAATGGGTAGGGTTTGGAGCCAACCCTAACCCTACTCGTGGGTTGAAAATATCTCAACCGTAACCCTACCCGTTCTTAACCCGCGGATACCCGACCCTACCCGCGGGTTACAAAAAAAGAAATAATATTATTATATAACTTGATGATAATTTAAAATAAAATTGACTTTTATGTAAAAAAGTTTATTAAATTATCAATTAATGATCTTCTTTTAATGACTAAGAATTTTTTGCATTTAATAAGAGGTCTTTAGTTCAACATTCACTTAAAACATATTTTTATATATATAACATATAGTACGGGTTAGTCGGGTAGGGTTGAGGTTCAACTCGCACCCTACCCGACCCGCACGAGAACTCTACCCGCACCCTACTCTACCTGCTGCGGACGGATTGACAACCCTACCCGACCGGGTGGGGTCGGATTGGGTATCCGCGGGTAGGGTACATGTTGTCACCCTACATGTACGTATGAAACCCACGTCTTTTGCCTTAAAAATAGTTTTCAATGTATTACGGTTTATGATTACATAGTTCCCTCTTTGAAAATAAAAATATTCATTTGAGGTTACGATGCTCATTTTCATTTTTGGCAGAACACATTTATATATGTGGTGAATTTTAGTATGTCTATCTTTATAGTGATTACAGTAGCTATGTAATAGTATTAAAATTAAATATTTTTTATATTTTAATAACT
>NC_029788.2:12858287-12864594 GCF_000816755.2 Arachis ipaensis
CATTAAAAACCTGACCCCACGTGAAGAAGATTAGAAGCATGGTGGTAAGAACTAAATCGCTAATTAAACTGATCAGATTATTGGTTTATTAATTTATTGGTTTAACTGATAAATTATTAGTTAAATTGGTAAAATTAGTTCTAAGTAAATAAAAAATATAAAAATAATTTTTTTTTTCATTATAATAAAATAAGTTTATTTACCATATTCTAGTGTTAATGCATATGTTTAGTGGTGTATCACAAATAATATCAAAGGTAGATCAATTTTAACTTGCAAGAATTCGTCTCATATGTATCATTATGTACCAAAGTGCATACAATATGGTTGACGAATATCATGTTATGAAAGAGTTTAATCAAAGTTAAAATTCAAATCCAGCAGCCAAGCTTCTAATCTACAAAATGCTAAAACCTTTGATGATAATTTGCATGGTAATAGAAATACTATAACGACAAATAATTCTCTAAAAGGTGTTATTATATATTCCCAAACCATTTTTATGTGTCATGTACATGTACAAGCCACCACAAATGCCCAAAACTGGCATGTTTCATCACAAAGTAAATAACACAATACCTATAACTAAATCTAAGTAGGGCAACTTATTAAGCAACTGATATATCGCTTCTATGGAGTAACAACCTCAAGCCTTGTTTGGTGCTTCTCCAACTTTCTGCAGCAAGACATGACAAGATGAGTCCTAAGCAAATTGATATGATGCACAGAAAATTCGAAAATAAAATTTGTGAATGATATATGAATAGTAAAATATGCATTTAGCCTAATCATGCCAGTCACATTTAGCATATCTAACTGAAATTCGGAACCTCATGAACTAGGTTGGTAATTTCATGAATTGAAGAAAGAGAACCCAAACTTAGAAACCATGCCAATTACAATTCAGTAATGATATATCTTCCTGAACATCTTCCGCAAATTCAGAGTGTAAGAAGCAGTCACAAAACTGAATTCGGACTTCCAATGAAGGTAAATTTATGTACCTCTTCTTTGTTGCCCTTTCCTCTAGTGAAGAACTTGCAAGTCCCATAGATGAATGCGCCCCACCCAGCCAACGAAACAAACACAAACTGCAATGGCAGAAGATTCAGAAATACTTAAAATATTACCATAAACAAATATCTGGGAAACAAGACAATGAAGTAACTAAAAATATAACATAAATATAACACAAATAAACAGAATTTCATAATCAAGAATTAACAAATATATCATAAACAGAATAACTAAAAAATCAGAGATAATGCAGAACGCAGAGAAGTGAAGAATGAGCAATGAAAAGACCACCAACCTGTCCGACAGTCCGAGAGAGGACGGCGAGGACGCAACGAAGAGGACGGCTTGCGACCCAAAACGCGACGGTGAGATGAGGTTGAAACGTCGTCGGAGGCGCACCGGAGACGAAGAAGACGACAGGCCGGCGGTGAGGTGATGTAAGGTGAGGTTTTCTTGAAGGGATTAGCGTTAGGAAAAAGGAGTATTCAACTAATTCGAGTGTTTTCTTTTTCAAACTCAAAACGACGTCGTTTTGGAAAAGAAAAGAAAAAGAGCTTCAAACCAGCCGGTTACATAAAACTGCCATTCTGATTTTTATCAAAATCGGACACTTTAACCCGATCTTTACCAGTTGTGTTCCTTATCCAGTCAGAATGACCAATCAAACCGGCCAAGTGACCAATTTACTGATTTTCTAGTCAAACCAACCGGTTTGGTCCGATTCTTACCACTATTATTAGAAGAGTACTAAAGAACAAATTTTTCGTTGAAAGTTTTGAATAAAGTTGTCCAAATATTTGTGGATGCTTAGATGATTAAATTTTGACCAACACATTCGCCCGTAATTTAGCAAAGTTGTTTCTATTGTTTTCAATTATTAGAAGATAATTTCGTCGATTGATAGAGAAATGGGATATTCCACAAACATGACCAAAAATAATTTAGTAAAGTTCCAAATTCCAATATAAAGAAGGAGACTAAAATTAAAAGAACAAAAGCTAAAAAAACCGCAACCAATCTTAAGACAGTTCTTGATATTTAACAATTCTTCTTTCACGCCCTCGCTCGCACTTGAAAAAGACCAGTCTCAGACAGTTCCTACCATAAAGCCATCTTCCTTACCAGCTGCTACATATTTCATTACAATCAGGTGACTGGAATATTTCTTCTTTCTATCTACCTCCTAAACATGCCAGAATGTTGTAGCGTTCTGCAGTAATCCAATATGGTTGGGGAACTCTTTATTTGTTCCCATATTTTGACTGAATTCTTCAACCATTCACGCTCAGACACAGGTCTCACGAAAGATGGCGGCTTCATCGACAAAATCTATAAGACAGTAAACACATCCCGCCATGTCAGAGCAAAGGTAATATAACAAAGGCTAAAAAAATTGGTAATATAAACGAGGCTAAAAGTTAAAAATTAAGAGTAATACACATTGTGTGTGTAGAGAGGAGGGGGGAGAGAGATAGAGAAAGAAACCTGATCCCGTAATTTCCATAATGCAGATATGTAACTTTCATGCCGAGCTCTTGGGTTTTCTTCCTTTTGCTTGAATGGGATTGCATGCATATTTAGCATGCCAGAATCCATATTACTTGCATGTTGCTCCCCAGGCTTGCTTCCAGTGTGTTCTCTGGCAAATGAGGATGCTTTGAAATACTGCAAAAGTGCCCTTCTCAACTGCACAACATTTTTGGGAGTAAAGTCTTGCTCATGCAACCTATAAAGCTCAAAAGAAAATACATATTAGTGTTTTTTCTCTATGCAACAATCTTAATTTAGTTTAATAGCAAAAAGAAGTGGAGACAAGCTAGAATAGTGATAATATGATTTTATACATTATATCAATGTCAGCCAAATTACTCATGGAAACAAGAAATACTCTCTTGCACTTAATTTTTCTTTACCAATAATCACAACCGATTAAAATAAAAATATTAGTTAGTCCCTCTTTGCTTTGTGATTTTTTTACGTTTGTATATAGTTGACAGTGTGGACATACATATAGTTGGTAACACATACCCTATTTCTAAAATCTTTCTAAACTTTAAAGGAGGAATTCCTGAAAAATTGTATGTTCAGCCAAGATATTAGAAGAAAAGGGAACTGGTCCGGCAAACAAGTGGCTAATGAAATCATACAACAGGGTCGTCAACTATTCACCATTTCTCATTCAGTAATTCCCTCCACGTTCTTTCATAGAAGGGATATTACTGTGTTAGTCAGAGAGTTAGAGACTATCAGTTGTTAGTTACAATTAGTATGCTAATAACTTACTTATTACCACCTTATATAAGGATGAATCTCTATTTTAAATTCAACGATTCTCACAATTTAGTAAATCTTACATTGTATATTTTCTATTCTATTCTCTCTTTTCTCTGAATACCATTGATATCAACACAGTTTGATGACATTACAAATAGAGAGATTTTTCTTACTTGGTGTGTACAAAAACAGGGGTAGCCATGTACTCTTCACGTTCAGGAACTTTGTAATCTTTTTCAAGCCCCAAATTAGAGCTCTGGGAAAGTGATGAAGCCGGCAAGGATGGGTCTGGTATCCCATGCTTCAACAAGTCAGCCTACAAGATAACAACTAGAGTGTGGTCACTCCTTTTTATACATTTATGAAAGTGTATCTGCAAAATATGTACAAGGATTTCAAATTAATCAAGAAGGCCTAGAAAATGCGTCATGTAAAATATTTCTCTTTTTTTTTTTTTCCATCAAAAACATAATTTGCTTGTCCATACCAAATGAGTCATGTAAAATTTACAGAACTCTGATGAACAAAGACCAATCAAGTAACTATTATGTTTATTATTATCTGAACCAATCAATAAAAGAAATAACAGATTCCAAAAGCATAAACGAAATTTGAGAGTGCAGTTATTGTTATTCTGACAGTGAATGCATAGAGCATATAGGAAACGATCCAAACTAAGAAGAGCCTATGACCTAAATCTTGCTATACATTACTCTCTTTTTTTATCTCATATAAGTTTAGATGATAGGAAAACCAGATCACATCAAACAGTTGTTATAAAAAGGTAAGGGGTTGTACCATTTCCATATTTCAAAGGTCAAGTAAAACACTAATAAGATGAAGCAGCAACTATCACCATGAGGATCATTGTAAAATGTAATGGACGGCACACAAGATTAGCCAATACAAGTAGACTATACCCATTGAATGCATTGAAATAACAAATGACACAACAGCTAAACCTATCTTCTGAATAACAACATAGTTTACACAGATGGAAAAATTACTTTTTTAATTATTGAACAAGACTTAAACCATCTGTAACAACAACAAAAAAGTTGAAGTAAATGACATACCGTCAACGTCAAATGCCACATGCTATCATCATGAACTCCATCTGACACCACCAGCACAACATGGCATATAGATGCAAGTAGAACAGCAAGCTATAAAGATTCCTTGCAGCACCACAACATAGTCAAATTCATCAGATTATAGCAATACAAGTAATAAAAATTATCAATTGTGATCAAGTTAATACATGATTGGATTTTCATCGGAGAGAAAGAGGGAAAAAATTGGGAGTCAATGTTTACCTGAATATTCATAATCTCATGAGCCAATTCAGCTGACAGTGATTCTCCAGTTATCACTGAAATCGTCGAAGAGCCATCCGGTCTCATCATCTCGGCTAAAACCGAAGCACTAAACACAGGCTACAAAGGCAAAACAAAAAGCATGAACCAAAACACAACAGTTCAAGCAACGAACTAAGATATCATGGGTGGCATTTTACCTGAGTATCAAGAAGAATAATACGTTCAGAAGATACCCTAGGTTCAATGCCAGTAGAACAATGCCTTGCCATGGCTCTGGTCTCTTCAGACTGTGTGGAAAAAGGTGGTAGCATCCCTGTAAGCTTACACACACATCAAATCAGAGTTGAACACATGGATTATGGAAACTACAACACAATAATCAAACTCAACTAGGAAAACGTTAATTCAATAATTAAATTGCGTGAAGAATAAACTGACCAGGTGAAGTTGAATCAAAACCATAAATTTCGTTCATAATAGTTGATTTTCCAGCTCCAGATGGCCCAATCACCCCAATCACAGTGAAATCAGTATTCTCAGTCAAAAACTGCGAACATTTTCAAAATCCAGTTGCTAAGTTTACTTCTTCTTTTTTTCGGTCTCTGTGACCTAATTGTAAAGACTATAATAGAAGCAAAGAAAGACGAAGGCAAAGAGGGATTTACAGGGAGAAAGCGATCGATGTGGAAATCCCAGGAATCGGAGAGAAGGTTGAGAGATGCAACGGAAGGAAGACGAGAACGGAGCTGCGCAGCTTCATCGTCGGCGGCTCCGCCACGGGAAAATTTACCGGTGACGGGACCGCCGGCGACGAGTCCAGGCTTTGCTAGAAGGATCTTCGGAGAAGGAGATGTTTCAGAAGCCATTAATTGGTTATTCAGCTTCTCAGCTTTCACCAAAACTGGATACAGTTCAGTGTGGGTTTTTGTTCTTTCTTCTCCTTTCTCCGTTTGGGTTTAAAAGAATTTAATTTTAATGCAATATAAGGTAGATTTCCATGAGTTAAAGTTAGATTTGTTGGCCTTTATGCAACTGCAAACCAAATTTAAAACCTGGGTTTAACCACCCATGTATATGTTGTTTAGGATTGAAAATTGTCCGATTTATCCTACAAGAAAATAAATTTACGCATATATCTAGAAGTGTTTAAATTTAAATCGATATAAATTAATAGATTTGTTATATATTTAAACAATATTGTTATTTAAGTCTAATTAAATAGACTCAATACCAACAAAAACTATTCTCATTTACGTTCATGCGCAGGGCTTTAGTTATCGTCATCGTCTCCTCCTCCTTCTTCTCCTTCTCTTTCTCTTTCTCTTACTTCTTCTCCTTCTTCGCGTGTTTTCTCCTTATCGTCATTCTTTTGTCGCTGTTATTATTGTTGTTATTACAATATAAAATAAGGAGAAAGAGTTTTGAATTATGCAGGACAACGAATTCAAATGCACATTAATTCACTCAGAAATAAACCGAAATTACATAATGATTGCGATACAATTAACTCAGAAATGAACCGAAACTATATAATAATTGCGACACAATTAACTCAGAAAAAAAGAAAAGCAAAGAATAATGGCAAAAAATATGCAAGTTTGAGGAGCAATGGATGTTAATAATAAAAGATTTTTAACATGAACTTAGAGATTTTTGTATGTGAATTTTAAGTTCAATTGAGCAGAATTTAGCTATAA
>NC_029788.2:12864708-12871252 GCF_000816755.2 Arachis ipaensis
AAGGAGTATATCAATGACATCTTATATTAAATTTATAATTCATATTTGAACTGTTTAGAAGATTTTATTTCCTGAGGTTGTGAAGGTTGATGAAATGCTTTTTTTGAGAATATTTGAAAAATATTCATTATATTCATTATTTCTTGTTATGTTTTTTTCTATTTAATTTTATTAATTTTCTAAGGCCTTGTCCAAGAACTAAACTCAAATTTAACACATAATCTAAGAAATTATGTTAAATTTGAGTAAATCAAGAAGAATTTTGAAAAAATGAAATAAGAAGGAGAAAATGAAGAAGAAAGAGATGAAAAAGAAGAAGAAGAAGAAGCAGTAGAAGATGAGGAGGAAGATGAGAAAGAGTTTTGAATTGTGTAGGACCACGAGTACAAATGCACCTTAATTCACTCATAAATGAACCGAAATTATATAATGATTGCGACACATTAACTCATAAAAGAACCGGAATTTACCATAATGATTACGACATATAGACTAAGTTCGAAAACAAGCACACAAATAAGATTGAATCATGAACAAAAATACATCCAAAATCAATTTTGGGTCAGACAACGTCATTAATACGTTTGTTCCTCCTTTTTATTTGATATTTTCTTCTCTTTTTTTTTTTTTGTTTTATTCCTCTCAAGAGAGTAAATAAAAAAATTTGAGAAAATGAAATAAGAAAATGAATATAAAAAAGAAAAAGATAAAAACGAAGAAGAATAAGAAGTAGTACAAGATCACGAGAAAGAGGAGAAAGGGTTTTGAATTGTGCAGGACAACTGTTAGAAACAAGAGACCAAACTAAAGAAAGTGTTTTCTGTATTATTCAGTGTGATGAAAAAGTACAATATACAAGGGGTATATATAGGTGCCAGAAGAATCAAAGTAATAAAGGCATAGAATCCTACAATTAATACACAGATATACTATATAAATATAAACGATACTAACTGATCTTAAAATGATTCTAATGATTCTCTAATGATTCTTTAACATCCCCCCTCAAAACTCAAGTGGGAGCTAAGGATACCAACTTGAGTTTGGATAATAAAATCCGGAAACGAGTCGGGTGATGAGCTTTCGTGAAGATATCAGCAATCTGATCAAGTGTTCCAACAGCAATGAGACGAACAGCATCAATAAGGATACGTTGCCTAACAAAGTGACAATCAATCTCAATGTGTTTGGTGCGTTCATGAAAGACATCATTATGAGCAATCTGAATAGCACTGCGGTTGTCACAAAAAACATCAGTAGGGGACGACTGAGGAGCACCCAAATCTTCAAGAAGCCAACGAATCGAGATAACCTCAGCAGTGGTGTCAGCGAGGGCACGGTACTCAGCTTCTGTGCTTGAGCGAGCAGTGAACGTTTGCTTCTTAGCACGCCAAGAAATGAGAGCGTCACCAAGAAACAAACAGTAACCAGTAGTAGAACGACGATCAGTGGGATCACCAGCCCAATCACCATCGGAGTATGCCTGAAGGGACAAAGAGGAATGGGCAGAAAAATAAAGGCCATGAAATAAAGTGCCTTTGATGTATCGAAGAATGTGAAGAACTGCCGCATAGTGAGTAGTACGAGGAGCTGACAAGAACTGGCTAAGTACATGAACGAGATAGGCAATGTCTGGTTGGGTGACAGTTAAGTAGACGAGTCCTCCAACTAGCTGTCGATACAGAGTAGGATTATCCAAGACAATGCCATCCATAGGAGTAAATCGAACGTTAGGCTCAAGAGGAGTAAACTCAGTGCGACTATCGGTAATTCCGGCTCGAGCAAGAAGATCTGAAGCATATTTAGCTTGAGAGAGATAGATGCCATCATCGGTGGATATAACTTCTAGACCAAGAAAATAGCTGAGAGAACCAAGATCTTTCATCTCAAAAGTATGCTGAAGGGACGCCTTGAGATCAGAGATACCATCAGCATCATCTCCAGTAATGATCATGTCATCAACATACAGAAGTAGAAGAACAACTCCACGTTCACTTTTACGAATAAAGAGAGCATTCTCATGAGGACTGCAAGTGAAACCAAGACCGCATATGGTAGTGCTGAACTTGTCAAACCATTCACGAGGAGCTTGCTTAAGCCCATAGAGTGCCTTGCGAAGTAGACAAACTTTGCCAGAAGGACAAGGATAACCCGGAGGGGTTTCATATAGACTTTCTGTTTCAAATCTCCATTAAGAAATGCATTCTTCACATTCATCTGACTGAGAGACCATCTTTTGACCGCAACAATGGCAAGAAGAGCTCGAACAGATGTGAGACGAGCAACAGGAGCAAAAGTCTCTTCATAGTCAATACCATACTCTTGCGTACAACCCTGAGCAACCAATCGTGCCTTATAACGGTCAATAGAACCATCAAAGCGAGTCTTGATCTTGTATACCCATCTGCTTCCCACAATTTCCTGATTTGAAGGAGAATCAACCAAGTCCCAAGTGTGTGCTTTTTCAAGTGCATGTATTTCTTCCTGCATTGCTTGTTGCCAATTTGGATTTGTGGAGGCTTCTCTGAATGACTTAGGTTCATGTTGATGAAGAATAGTAGAAAAGAAATGATAATCAAGAAGATGAGGAGGTGGATTTCTCACCCTGGAACAGCGAGTGGAAGGAGGCGGCATGACGGTAGGAGTAGGAGCGTCGTCTGGTCCGGAATCATCGGGAGATGGAGAAGGCGGAAGAACAGGAGGCTGTGGAGGGTGACTCGAGATAGAACCTGTAGAATCATCACTAGGAAAAAGATCAACATTGGGGTTAGTGAAAAAAGGTGACTGAGTAGGAGGAATAGACTCAAAGGAGGAGAATCGAGAAAACATGTGATGCTCCCAGAAAACAACATGACGAGATATACGAATACGTTTAGAGAGAGGATCCCAACAATGATAACCCTTGTGTTCAGTGCCATAACCAAGGAAACAACACATACGAGCCCGAGGTTCAAGTTTAGTATGTTCATGAGGCTGAAGAAGAACAAAACAGACACAACCGAAAACTCGAAGAGAATTATAATCTGGGGAGGTACGATAAAGACGCTCAAAGGGAGTAACATTACCAAGAACAGAAGAAGGGAGTCTATTGATAACATGAACAGCAGTAAGAACAGCTTCACCCCAAGTACGCTCAGGACACGAAGAAGAAAGAAGCATTGCACGAACAGAGTCAAGAATGTGACGGTGTTTACGTTCAGCTCGACCATTTTGTTGAGATGTACCAGGGCAAAAAAACTCAGACAAGGTACCCTGTTCTGCAAGAAAGGTTAAGAGTTTGGAATCATGGTATTCCATAGCATTATCACGGCGAAAAACCTTAATGACCTTGGAAAACTGAGTTTTAATCATAGTGGCAAAGTTTATATAAATCTGAGGTAACTCATGGCGATTGGTCATCAAATAAACCCAAGTAAAGCGTGAATAATCATCAATGAAAACAACAAAGTATCGAGCTCCTCCCAAAGAAGCGGTAGGAGCGGGACCCCAAACATCAGAGTGAATGAGATCAAAAGGAGAGCAAGCAAGAGATGAATTATTTTGAAAAGATAAAGCAGGTTGTTTGGCAGTTTGACAAGAAATGCAATCAAAAGATTCATTAGGAACCTGACCCAAAACACCTTGAGACACAAGAGGACGCAATTTTCCTAAGGAACTGTGGGCAAGACGTTGATGCCATAAGTGAAGGGTAGATGGAGAAGAAGCAGCACAGATATTTGGTACAGGAGGAATATGAAGATTCTCGACTTCAAACAACCTTCCACCCTTACGTCCAGTCCCGATGACTTGTCTCGTTCGACAATCCTGTACACGACAACCAGAGAGAGAAAAAGTGACATCAAAACCCAGATCAACAAGTTGACCAACAGAAATAAGATTAAAGCTTAAGTTGGGAATAAAATAAGTATCAGGAAGATGAAGAGTCGACTGGGAGATAGAACCCTTGTGTGTTGCGTGCAAGAGGGAACCATTAGCAGTATTGACAGAAGGTCCATTTGTAGTGGTAGACAGAGACGAGAAGAGATTACGTGACGGAGACATGTGATTAAAGCATCCTGAGTCAAAATACCATTTAGAATTATCTGGAGGAGTCGAAAGAGCAGCAGGGGTATTACCAGAAAGGGAGAGAAGTCGCTGAAGGAGAGACGCAATATCAGATAGAGAGACAGAAGACGAGGTGAGAGGAGCAGAGGTGGTAGATTCAGAAGTAGCATGAACAGCAGAAGCAGGCACACGACGTGGTGGGCGAGTAGGACAGGTAGTAAGCAAATGTCCCGAGAGCTTGCAATAATGGCAGAACAGTTGTGAACAATGGTAGCTAATATGAAATTTCTGATGGCATGTGCGACATTCAACAGAAGGAAAGACGGAGAAGAGGTGCCCAAAACGGTTACAATTTTGACAGAATTTATCATTTCCATGTGTGGTAGCAAAAACAACTGACTTTTCCATAATAGTAGATGTAGAGATCACGAAAAGGAGAGAAAAACTGCAACTTGTAAGCCGAAAATGAGAAAACGGAGGGCAAAATCGGAAAGAGCTCACCAAAAAACCTTAGGGTGGGTCCCACTTGTCTGCCACGTCAGCGACACGTCGCACCACGTCAGCAAAGCGGTGACACGTGGCGGCGTGTGACTGGAGAGAGGAGACACGCTGGCGCTGAGCTGGACGCGGGTCAGCATTGCGGGTTGCTGGAGGATAACAGCGTGACACATGGAGGCTTGCAGAGCGTCCAATATGCGCGAAGATCCAACGGCTGCTGAAGCTTCTAGGCAGAGAAGAAGGGGTGCGGCCAGCGATGATTCGGCGGCGCGTGGCGGTGCGTGCTGATGTCTCTGGTAGCGCGGCGGAGCTCTTTGTAATCGTGAGGATGAGAAGAAGACAATGATATGGTTTATGACAGATATAAAGGTTGGGAAGGCAAGCAAAATGAGGACGAAAGAGGCTGCCTGGAGAAGGAAAAGAAACCAAACTGATTGAACTAAATTTGGCTGAAGCGGTGCCCGGACTTCTGGCGGCGCGTGAGGGAGCGTCCGGCAGCAACAGGCGGCGAGTGTGGCGGCGTTGGAAAGCTTGCAACGAGGAGAAGGTAAGGGTGGCGACGGTGACGAACCAAGGCGTCGGGAGAAAGGCAAAAAATGAGCACAAAGTACTGCCGGTGAAACAAGATAAAGGAGCCAGAAACCAAGTGTTTCTGAAAAAAAAAAAAAACAACTTAAGCTCTTGATACCATGTTAGAAACAAGAGACCAAACTAAAGAAAGTGTTTTATATATTATTCAGTGTGATGAAAAAGTACAATATACAAGGAGTATATATAGGTGCCAGAAGAATCAAAGTAATAAAGGCATAGAATCCTACAATTAATACACAGATATACTATATAAATATAAATGATACTAACTGATCTTAAAATGATTCTCTAATGATTCTCTAACAACAACAAGTCCAAATGCACCTTAATTAACTCAAATGAACTGAAATTACATAGTGGATTACGACACAATTAACTCATAAATAAACCAAAATTATATAAAATTGTGACACAATTACTCAAAAATGAATCGAAATTACATAATGATTGCGACACATAAACTCAGTTCGAAAACAACCACACAAACAAGACTGAATCATGAATAAAAACACATCCAAAATTAATTTTGGATCAAACAACATTATTAATATGTTTCTTCTTCTTTTTTGTTTGATATTTTCTTCTTTTTTTCTTGGTTTTATTCCTCTTAAAAGAGTGAAACAAGAAGCACAGAACGAGTCCAAATGCAGTTTAATTTACTCAGAAATGAACCGAAATTATATAATTGACACAATTAACTCAGAAATGAACCGAAATTACATAATAATTGCGACATATAAACTCAGTTCGAAAATAAGCACACAAACAAGACTGAATCGTAAACAAAAAACACATCCAAATTCAATTTTGGATAAGACAACATCATCAACATGGCAAAAATTCAACAATAACAATAACGATGATAACGATAACGACGATATGTATAAGAAGAAGACGACAATGACAATCATGATGGTGGTGGTGGTGGTGGTGGTGGTGGAGGAGGAGAAGGATGAGAAGGAAGGAGGAGAAGAAATTCCAATGAGAAAAGAAGAAAAAAAAGGAGGAGGAGGTGGTGTTGTTGGTGACGACGATAACGAAAGTAAAAAATAATAAAAAAAAAGAAGAGAAGAAGAAGAAGACGTAGTATCAAGGGTGAAGAAGAAGAAGAAGAACGCATGCGTGAATTTAAAAGAATAAGAAGAAGCGTGAGGGGAGAAGAAAGTGAGAAAAAGAAGCGCGTGACTTTAAATCACTTGGATGAACTTGGATGTTAAAATTGCTTGAATGTGGAGAATAATTCATAAATTAAATCACTCATCTAATTCAATCTAAACCAAAAACCAAAAACCAATTAAAATCGTACTAATTTAGATTTGATTGGATTATATTTTTTATAAACCGCATATATCAGATCGAATTTTTGATCTATTTCACAAAATCGATCAAATCAAATCCAAACCGCACAATA
>NC_029788.2:12871462-12873354 GCF_000816755.2 Arachis ipaensis
TTAATAAATATTTTATGTATAAGATAAGATTTATTTATTTATTTTAACTAATTTATAATTTTATTTATATTCTTATTTTATTGTTAGTTTTTTAAGATATTGTTGAGATTTGTTATGTCATTATTGGTTATTTAAAATTTGATGTTGAAACTTGTTATGTATATTTAATTTTTTAATTTACAAAATCGCAAATCCAATCAAATTCAAACTATACTGCAAGTAAAATTAGTGTTCAGATCGAATGAATTTTTACTCAAAACTGATCCAAATCGCATCACAAACACCCTGTATATATCTAGCTATGTAATGTCATATTAGTAAAAGTAACTGTCAATAAAAATATTCTTTTTATATTGACTGCATAAATAATCAACATATGTGATTGAATAATTATATTAAATTTTAATATATTAAAATTAAACTAAGCAAAATTTTCTAAACTTGAATCTTAAATAAGTAAATAGGTTTCTAAAAAGTTTTGTAATATTTTGAGAGTTTCAAATAAATAATTTTTTTTGTTTATAAACGGAGTATAAAACCCAAAGAAAAAGGAAAAAAATTAGCTACAAACTATCGAAACTAGGGACGGAGCTATGTAGTAGGAAAAGGGGGCAATGGCCCCCTAATTTTAATTTTTTATATGTAAATTATATGTAAATTTCAGTTTAGTTCTCCTTAAAATTTTATTTTAGTCTTATTTTACTGTGTAAATATTTTTGGCTCCCTCTAATATTTCATCTAATTCCGTCCTTGATTGAAACAGAGATACTCTTTGTTCATTATCAACTAGAAGGCTCACTGTCTCTTTAGGAGGAATGTCCCAAAAATAAAAAGATATATTTAATTCTAAACTTTTACGTGCCAAACAGTTAGCACATCTATTGTCTTCTCTGTAGATATTTTAAAAAAAAAGTTTCAACTCCTATTCTTCCCATTAGAAATGTTTCTAACCACAGACAGAAAGAACCATTCAAAAAAATAAAATACTGGTATCTTAACTCAAAAAGTAAGACCATGGTCCAAAATGAATGGGTCATATCATCGAAACTCAAAAAGAGATAAGCCCAGCTAATTGAAGCATGAGTTAGTTAACGACCAAAAAATCAACTTGGATTGGTCGAATAGTCAGTTCACTCGTCTGCTTAAGCAAGTGTCGGGGGTTCGAATTCTGCCTTGTGCATGTAACAACCCATTGGCCAACGGCAGACTCTTAAATGGAGTTCAGATCCGCAACGAATTAGTTCTTGATCTGTCGAGTTGGAGACTGATACCACAATCTCCGTCCGACCTAACTTAAAAAGCAAGTCAATGCTTCTCTTCCTCCACTTCGGTCATCAACCACATAGGATTTGACACAACATGGGTTGATTTCCTCTACGACAATAAAAGAAACCACGTAGTACCTATAAAAAAAAAATTCAATAAATAATGACGAAGTCATCATCATAATTTTCTATAAATATTCCGTTAAATTTAAGTATTTCTTTATTCTAATTCTCATAAATTTGCTTAAATTTTTACTAATTTATGCAACAAAATTCTTTATAAGTATCATCAACTGCTGTCTCGAAACTAATATAAAAACACTTCAAGCATCCTCACATCCACATTTGATTTCTTTCACAAAGCCAAACTATTTACAACTCGTTTCATGTATGTCTCGAAAATATTGGTGAAAACAATTTTCTAAACTCTTAAATTGCCTCTAACCTTATCTTTCAACTTACCATCATCATCACTTCTTTTTCAAATTATAAACTTTCACAGTCTTCCATTATCACCACTTTAACCATGTATTTACTCTTGTTCTGAATATTCGTAGTTAGAAATGATTGGTTTTCCTATTTTAAATGCATATAACGTGATTATTAGAGTAGTTGTTTTACACTATT
>NC_029788.2:12873449-12903701 GCF_000816755.2 Arachis ipaensis
GGAAAATTGATATATAAAATATAACTAGAGTAGTTCTAACAGTTAGAAATGATATTTTTTTTAACAAAGAAGTTCAACACAATAAAGTAGAATAAAAAAAAACCAAGACTCAAAAAACAAAATCCAATAGAACCTTCACCTTAATAGGGAATTAGTAATCAAATAAACATTTTTTCTTTTAAAGAAAAAACATGCCATAGTCAACATTAGCAAATATTTAATATGATATTCGATCTAACGACAATGGGAGTGTCATGGAGATGATGATGATAGCAGAGGATGAGGGAATGTTGTAAAGGGAGAAATATAAAATAAAAAGTATACAAATATTGATGAGTTTATAATGATTAAAACTGTGTCTATGAAAAACTTAAAAGAGTTGTTGAACACCCTCACAAAAGCTGCTTTTAAAGGAACTAATTGAGTAATCGGTGAATGTGGCGAGAGTAATTAGAGAGAGAAAAATTAACTCTCTCTTTCGAGTGTTTTGTTTGTTTGAGTGTAACTTTCATATACATAAAAAACGTTCTCCTTTTATAAGAATTTATAATTTTACCAGTTAGTCATATTTTTTTCCTTTTTTTTTTATCATTGTGCAATGATAAATTATAGTATTCAGTTCCACTCTTTTCTCATCAAATTAGTTGCTTTACTTTGTTCCAGTACCATTTTACTCAGACCTAGAATCAGATCTAACTCAAATGTCAAAGGGAAGAATCTAAATTCGTTTTTGTTTGTTATTCTTACATTATCTTCAAAATTGCTCGGCGAGAAGCTCTGGCTACAAGTAAGCCTTTTTCCTTCAAAATTGCTTCTTCATTAATGCTTGAGCTTGACGGAATTCACCAATTTGCTGTTCCTATACACAAGCTAGGTATGCTAAAATTAAGTGTTGAATCCTTGTCCCAGGTCTTATAGCGCGCTTGCAGTTTAAGCTACAGACCTCAAACTCGGTTGTACTGACAATCTCTCTGTTGAAAAGAAACAAGAAATGAAAGCAAATAAGATTTTAGCCATATGCCCATATCAAAATAAGATCAATCAATGTCAAAATGCTTCTCATAATAGCATTATGCATTGAAAGAAAGAGAGAAAAAAAACAAGAATGTAACACAACTTTCTCAGTGATATCAACTAGCCTTACTCAAAATAATTTATTGCTAAAGAGAATAGAAGAAGATTCGACATACTTATCAGTTCATAAGTAACGATCATCGTCGTTCCATAAAGTGACATGTTTAGAAATCGAGGTCCAAACCCCCGGTAGAATCCCCACCAGCCATCTTCTTTAAGGAGAGTCTTTGTTGTCTTCAGTACCGATGGTCTTCCAGAACCGTAGTTGTCCATAACCTTTGCAAATCAGAAGAAGCAAATCCAAAATATAACCATATCACAGTTCAAAACCCCAAAGAAAAAAAAATATCAAAACCTACACTTTGGAAGAGATACCAACTTCAATTATTTAAAATAGTTTCCTTGAAACAGGAAACCCAGAGAAGATTAAAGCTTCATATACCTGAAGGCGTGTTTTTACTGTATCTATTGGAGTAGTGATAACCGAAGAACACGCACCGGCCACCATCCCTGCTGTAGCTTGAACCGTCACCATTTGAAAATGTGAAGGTTTGTTCTCTGCATCATCTTTGAAGCCCAAACTCCTAAACCATTAAGCATGTCATAATCATAATAATAACCTATAGAATGAGCAACTCTTAAAATATTTACTAGTAGTAGATTGTTGTAAGTTAGAATGTACCTCCAAATTATGTGTTGCGCCGCACCATATGAACCCCACCAAAGTGCAGATGCCGGTGACTGAGTTATGGCTGTTAATCCAAAACCTCTATACAAGCCTCGGAAACCCTCGGCCTCGAAAACTTTACGTATAACATCAAATGGTCCTCGACAAGGAGCCATTCCTGGAAGACCTTGTACCATTAACCTCTGGCAGATCTGATCAAACATCAAACAAAATAACAAATTTCTTCATATGATGCTTCACAAACAGTTATGAGAGCAGACAGAAGACTCATTAACCATTATAATTACCAAAACAGATTTATAGCTCTAACATTTGTAGGCAAATTATATAATTTTTTTTCCCTAAAGAATCCAGCAACAGAAAAGCTTTGGTTTGAGAAGAAACACAAGAAAAATGCTTGGAAGAGATGGAAAAGCAGAGGAATAGAAGAAGAACCATTGATCAACTTCAGTCAACATTAGTAAAGATCATTGTCAGAAAGTGAGGGAAGTGACAAAAAGCATAGCAAAAATTAAAAACCACTTTTCGTTCTCCAAGAAGAGTCACTATCTAAGCCTTGTATGAAATCCTCCTTTTGCATTCTACATCAACTTCCAAAACATCATGCTATTTCCATTTTCGGTAAAATGGAAAAGGAATACATAAAGCATAATGATAAAACTTATATTGAATATAGGTGTAAAATTATGTACCACATCCAAAGGCACGAAGTATACACAAGACACCAGATTGGAAAACATGCCGGCCACACCATTCGCAAGGCCGATTCTTGAAGCTTCTGGTATATCACTACCTTGTGTGTATTTCATCATAATGTCTTTCGACATCTCTAGAGACGTCAAAGCTAGGACCCTCCCAGGCATTGATCCAATAGCAGAAGTGCCAAAACCTCTAAAGATTCCGGGAACACCATCACTCCTTAGAATATGAGTGAACACCGACATTCCACGCATTTGAGAGAGTCCAGAACCAGCTACTTGCATTCTTGTCTTAACCACTGCTGTTGGATGAAGCAAAGCTGATTGAGCAGTGAAGAGAATGGCACCAATTACATGGAACTTGGTCTTGTCCAGCCTAATTTGGAACCATTAAGATTATACACACAAAAAAACAAAAACCCTAGTTCCATGCTTCCATTTTAAGTACATAAAATGTAAACAATTGCACCTAAAATACATGCCACTCGTAATAATGAATCAATAATAATAGCTTTCTTTATGCTTTTTATTCACAAAAAGTTATCCAAATATGCAAAATTTGGTTTTCTTTTTCTTTACAAGAGGGACATTGAAGCATTCTAGTAAACCCAGGAATATAAATCAGAGTATTTGTGTAACCTGCATTTTACTCAGAATATTAGAACAATAACATGATCTTTTACTTCATTTTAGTCAAAACACAAAGGACATAATCACAAAACAAGTTACATGAAGCGATGAACACACATTATACAAATAAACGTATGCATTATAAGGCTCTTAGAGGAACATGAGGATGAAAGTGAAAGGAAGAAGAAGAACCTGTGCCAGTTGATGTCAGTATCATCGAGCGCCAACTGTGGTGTGGTTGAAGCCTCAGCAGCTTCCATAGCCATGGCAACAGAAGAACAAAACCTCTACAAAAGATGAAACGTTTTTTGTGTTGGTGGTGATTCAGTTTCACTTCAAACAGAGGAAACACACAAATGCAACTGCAAGTAAAGTATATGCCACTCTACTATTGCTAACCGCTTTCATCGAATGTTCAAGTGAAGTCAGTCTTTTCTTTTTTTGTATTGGAACATTCCAGTCTTTTATTATTATTATTATTATTATTATTTTGGTAATTCGAGTGTTATTGCTGCAGCATTTCTAGAAATTGAGCTCATAAAGTACCGGGATTTTTTACTTAAATAAAATTTGAAAATTACAATGTCACTATTAACTATTTAATTATTTATATTTGTATGGTAATTTAATGGTGACATGCAGTTGTTACTGTTAATCGTTAATAATTATTAAATGATAATTTAGTTAAATTTTTTAAATTATTTAATAATTTTTTATTAATTTTACATAAAAACAATAATTATGTGCAAGTTTTTACCTGATTTAGTTATTAAAATTTTCTGGTGAGCTGTGTTCGTTTAAGTCGTTTTGTTTTGTTTATTGTTGAATTTTGTTTGTTGTGTATTTTGCTTGGTTTCTTATTACTCATATATAATAAAAATACCAATAAGAATAAAGAAATTCTTTTTTTAGGAAAAATAGATTAGATGAGGAATAAAAAATTTTACTAACTTTATAAAAATATGTATATTATACATGATAAATTTTTTATTATAAAATAAACAATTTTTACTGTTCATTAAAAAAATACAATAATTTATAAAATTACCATAACCATAATATTAATATTAAGAATAAGAGCAATAATAAAAATAAAAATAACATATATGTTAGAGAGCGAGGAAATTAACTAAAACCGTTAAAATGTGCCAACTCATCGAGTGAGTTCGTTTACCCATTTAAATAGGTGAATTTTACCTCTAAAATTAAATTTGTTTAAATTTTGGATTAAATAGATTGAATTCGATTAATCCAAAAAAATAATGAGTTAAATTCGTAGACTAAACGAGTAGTCTATTTATTTATCTTTTTACATTCTTAAAAAAAAATAACACTTTCAACAGTTATTTTTCTTTGGACTCGACAAAAAAATTCAACTTACCAACTAAAAAAATGCTGTTTATTTAAAATTTTTGACCTAAAAAATATTTTTATCAAAATATATTTCAAAAAATAAAATAAAAAGATAAATAAGTCAATCTATTTAATCCATCAAACTGAAATATTATCACGTGTCAATAAGGTTTTGTTTGGATGTAAAAAAGAAAATGGAAGGAAAGAAAATAAGAAAAAAGAAAATGAGAAGAAAGAAAATAGAAGAAAAAATAGAGTAATTTGTATGGTATTTGGATGAAGAGAAAATAGATAGAAAGAAAATAAAAAGAATTTTTTTTTTTGATGGAAAGAAAAATGAAAAGAAAAAAAATCATACTAGTATAATATTTTTCTTCATTTTTATCTCGTCCTTAAAATGAAAATATTTTAATAGGTTTCACATAAATTTTTTTCTTTTCACTTTATTTTCTCTTCAAATTCAAACAACAAAAAACTTATTTTTCCATCTATTTTCTCTCGTTTCATTTTCTTTTCCTTCAAATTCTCGTTATCCAAACAATGTAGCAGAATTAAACGAACCAACCTATTTCGTCTATGAATTTTAACGGGCCAATCCTAGAGCCGAACTGGCTTATTTCACAGCCGTAGAACTAACATTGCTGCCGTTACTTGTGGGCTGCCTGGGAGGTCAATAGTCGGTACTGCCCTCACAACCTTCTTTCGTCACACTATGACCGCTCATGCACTGTCGGCGAAGAAATTCCAAGGGCATTATGGTCAAATCAGATCACCTCCAAGCTTCGTCATTGGACGGTCACCACGAGTTCATGACCGACACAGCGACCTCACAAGATGCGTGTCCACCAAGCAGCCAAAACGACGTCGTCACAGTTGGTATTTCCAACAGCACCCTCTTCAGGGGCATTTCGGTAATCTCAAAACGGCAGAATAGAAACAGCGAAACGCTTCGTATCTTAAATAGTGGGGAATCTACTCCTCTCTTTCTTTATAACTCTCAGAACACAACACACTTTTCATTTTTTCTTTTTTATTTTTCCTTCTCTGCTAATTTTATTTCCCCCTCGAGTCTCGACGCACGCACCAAAACGACCCTTCTCGGTTCAAAAGCTTCACCGTTTCGGTTTTCATGGCTAGGGTTTCGTATTCTGCTTCATGATAATGTTCCGAGAAAGTAGAAACAACTCGTTCACTCCTTCAATTCCTCAGTTTCAATATAAAACGACGCGTTTCATCACTGAATGCGTTGATTCCTTTTCTTCTTCTTTCATTTCTCTCTTGACGGGTAATAATAATATTCCACTCCGACGCTTCCTTTTCTCTCTCCATTTTTATTTGGCGCTTGAAGCTTACGGTTTTTTTCAAATGTGCGACGATTTCAAGTGAATAATGCATGTTCCCGTCTGTGGTCGCCGTTGGTGCTTCGTGCTCGACGTTACAACCCTCACAATCTCAGACATTCGAACCTCTGGTCTCAGACATTCATCATTCCAGCTGCCAATCCCGCACCTCAAACCACCTACACCATTGTGACTCGCGCTTTAGGTAACGGCTTTATTTCAATCACGAACAACTGCTCTGCCTCCTGCATGTGGGCGCCTCCGTTGGTCTCAGAACTCGCACCCCCGCCAGACTCAAACACCGGGGGAGTGTGGTGTGCTGAACTGTGAGATTTGTTGTGCTTGTGCTTGTTATGTGTTGAATTTCTCGCTTCAATAAGTTTGTGTGCGTGGTTGGATTTCTTATATTTTTTCTCTTGTTGCGGAATTGGTTTCTTAATTGCTGAGTAACGGAGCTGTGTTCTCATTTTGGAGAACACAGTGAGTTCAACATTTTGATATTAAGATATGATTGGAGTCAGCTAGTGTTGATGCTTCTTATTGGTACTGAGCTGGTGACTACTACTTGATTTTTTAGGGTTCATTTTGAGTGTGAAATTGAAGAGAGTTTTCTTTTTAGTTTCTGATTTATGAATTTGATTTCAATTATTTAGTCTTACTTTAGAGGCTATGAGCTTCGAGCTGCTTTGCAGAGATGTTGATGTGGTTAACACTTGGGGGAATAGGTGCCACTATGTGGTGTTTATGTGCTGCCATGCATTAGTGTCTACAGTGGCTGAAATTTAACGATTTGTTTGCTCCATTTATCTGGAGTTAAAAGTGTAACTATTTACAATAGTTATCTAGCATTACATGTTTTTCCATTGTTGATTTCACAATGTATGTGGTTTAATTTGACTTCTCTTAGCGTTTTTTTTCCATTTGTAGCTTATTTGTTCAGTTCTTGTGTGTTTCATGCTTGTTGAATTTTACAACATTAATTGTTGATTGAGAAGTTTCCCATGAGTTCTGCATGTTGTTATTTATGCTATCTGTTGTTAAGAATTCAATGTTATAAGAATTCAATGTTATAAAACCCTGGTTAAGGTGCAACACCAGCTGTCTGTCTAAAATTTTTTTAGTCATTATGTGAACTTATATTCCATGCAGTTGCCGTTAACAGTCGTGGCAGTTCTGGTATGGAAATGTATGATGCTTCTGGAATTAGAAAGTAGAATCCCAGATGCTTACTTGGTCATTTTTATAAAATTTTGTGACTTTTGGAATTTGAACTTTGATATATCCAGTTTCCTGAATGATTTGCATATTCACATCGTATGTTCGCTTTGGTAGTGATGGTCAATAATGTGTGTATGGTTTTGGCTTAGATTGAAGGTGCAAATTTAAATTCCCAATTTGTAAGTCCTAATCCTGAACAAACTTTAAGTCATGCTGAACAAGGGAGCTCCTGAGTTTGTAGTTGATCAGAATTTGTATTACCCTGCTGCCACCAATTATGGGTATTACTGTACAGGTAAATCTCAAACTATCATGTCACTGCTTATGTTTGGATTTATGTATATGTTCCTCACTTTTTATTTGCTATTTATGATGGTTAGGATTTGAATCACCCGGGGAATGGGAGGATCACCACCTTGGGATTTTTGGTGTAGATGGTTATGGTCCTGACCACCTGGTGAGTACATCCTCTGTCTTCATATGTTCAATTTTGGATTGGTGTATGATTTTATTGTTCTTATTTCTCTTTCCCCAGGGTGCACAAACTGATCCTTATGTATATTATAACCATGGATATGCACAGTCTCCCTACAATCCATATAATCCATACATTCCTGGTGCTTTGATAGGAGTTGATAACTCGTTTGGAGGAGGACAACATTATTATACCGTCCCCAGCTATCAAGATCCTGTTTCTTCACCTGCTTATATTCCCCTTGTATTTCAACCAGATACTTTTTCTGATGGTTCTGTGGACTCATTTGGAACCGGTGCTTCTGTCAGTAAACCTGATGGAAGAGGTTTGAAACATAAGTTCAATTCAGCTTCTGGTAACTTTTATAGGAACTCTTCAAAACTTTTATCAAGTCAGTCAAGTTCATTGGCCAGGGTATCGGAAGGGTCGAGAGCTAATGATGGGAGGAAGAAAGATTTGAGGCACACAAATGTTTCTGGGAGTAATTTTCTCAATGTAGCTTCATCAGCTGTCCATCAGGTTTGAAATTTTATTTCTTGATTAGATTTTGATGTTTTTCCTTATTACTTGCTGATGGTTGAGGAACTATTATGTGAAGTTAAAGATTATTCATCTAAATGTTATGATTGTCGGATGGCAAGCATGTGTATATAGTGTGGGGAGAGTTGGATGGGCATTAGGTTTTCTCGGTCTTAGAGGTCCTTATGTTGAAAAACGTTCTTGTGGTCTGATACTTGGATGTGAACTGAATTTTCTTTTCAGAAAATAGAAATGTAAATAAAATCTTGATAAGTGGCTGATAGATAATCATTTACCTTTGTCTTTGGTAGGTTAGAAATTCAGGTGTGTCAGGACATACTGTGGATACTTTATCCAATGGAAACATTGGACCTTATCATAATCAATTGAAATTAGGTCCTCCTTCAAACAGTGGATTTTCTGATTTTGGATATAATGCTAATGGACAGTCTGCGTTTACTAAAGTTCGGCCAAAGCCACACTTTGGTAAGTTACTAAATGATGGAAATGGAAGCTCTAATGTATTGGGGGAGCAAAACCGAGGTCCTAGAATTAGTGGATCTAAACATCAGCCGTCTGTTAAAGCCTATACAACAAAGGCAGGAGACAGTAACGACCAAGGAAACATTGTAATTCATGCTGATCATTATAACAGGGAGGACATACCTGTTGATTATGAAGATGCAAAGTTTTTTGTTATAAAATCATATAGTGAGGATGATGTGCATAAAAGTATCAAATATAATGTGTGGTCATCAACACCTCATGGAAACAAGAAGCTCCAGACTGCTTATGATGATGCAAAGAAAATAGCAGCTGAAAAATCTGGAGTTTGCCCTATCTTCTTATTTTATTCTGTGAGTATCCATTATCAAGATATTTCTGATGAGTTTATATTCTGGTTGCTATTTTCGTATGTGATATCTGTTTGTTATTTTTTTATTTTGATTTTGTTTCTCTAATGCAGGTTAATGCAAGTGGCCAGTTCTGTGGTGTTGCGGAGATGGTAGGTCAAGTTGATTTTAATAAGGATATGGACTTCTGGCAGCAAGATAAATGGAATGGGAACTTTCCTGTAAAGTGGCACATGATAAAAGATGTGCCAAATTCAAATTTTAGACACATCATACTAGAGAACAATGAAAATAAGCCAGTAACTAACAGCAGAGACACACAAGAGGTGTATATTGTTTCTCCTCAGCAGTTCCTTTATTAAATTTTGAATTAGCAGGCTTATTTATGGTGTTTGCTACCACCTAGTATTTTTGTACTTCATGAAGTATGACCATAAAAATCAATGAAAAAGTTACATATGAAGTCCTGTTTTTGCATTGGTCAAACTTAATTCAAATGTTAACCAAAATGTCACTTTCTCATTGGCCTGATCATAATACCTTACCATCACATAAAATATTTTTCTATTTCATGTGAGAATCCACCTTCACTTATTCGATTTTATTTTTCTATTTTTTTTTTTTGTGTGCATAGCTTTACCTTTCACTGAACTATTTAGTTGTGTATTGTGTGTATATAGATTGTTGCAAATTATCTAGTGTCTGGTTTTGTAATATCATTTATCAGTTGCAAGGTATCATCTGATGCAGTGATTGAGCCAATGAAGTCTGTTTGATCGTTTTGTCTAAACCTTGACATGTGTCATGTATAAATAGTATACACCTGGTTCCTCATTATTGTTGATTTGAAACTAATTTTATGGTTGTGAAAAAAAAGATTAAGAATGGGTTCTTTTTGGATTGGGAATTAAGTATTGGTTTACAATAATGAATATGATATTGGTCTTCATATTTTTCTAGTTTGATTTGTATCTTAGTTTTGAGGTTTGGTCATTGGTATTATGGCTAAATGATATCATTCTTTCTTCAAAAAAGATGATGACCTTGTTCTGACTTCGATAAGTTTTGTTTCTCATCAGTTGTGATTGTGCCTATCTCTTATAATTATATTGTAAGCCTCTAACATTGACTATTTAACACCTTTGCTCATGTGCAGGTAATTTTCTTGAAGGGTTTGGAAATGCTAAAGATATTCAAAAATTATACTCTGAAAACATCATTGCTTGATGACTTCAACTACTATGAAAACCGCCAGAAGATCATACAGGATGAGAAGGCCAAGTTGTTAATCAAGAGTTTTGAGGGTCCTTTATTTTTTCCAGCATTGGAGGCTCCGCAAAAGTTGAATTTTGACATACCTCCCATCAATGATGAGAAAATTTTCAAGCTTGAGAATGATTCTGGCAGCTTACAAATGAAGACCTCAATATCAATTCCTGATCCTGTTGTCAGTAAACCAGAGGTTACTACTAATTCCGCAGATGAGAAGGTTGAGAAAACTATGGGTGACAAACAAGATATCTCTTCTATCCTAAAGATTGGTTCAGTCACCATCACGCCAAAGCCGGTTGAAACTAAACATGGCATTGGCGTTGGAAATAAAGAACCTATGAATGTTGTTACAGTAGGCTCAATGCAGGTTGAAGTTAATGGAATTTCCAAGTCATCTGGTTCCTTAAAGGTTGGCAGTATTTCGCTAGATACAAGAGCATTACAGCTTGGAAAAGTTGATGGTGCTGTTAAGAGTGGCTCTAAACGTTAGAATTTTGCATTGCATTGTATTTCACCTTTCAGTGCTGAATAGGCTAAGTAGTGTCAAATGTTGCAAATTTCATCATCCAATTGAGAAATCAGCCAAAGCATAATTCCCTATATCTATGATTTCTCTCATGTTTGTGTAAACAAGAGCTCTTTCTGCCATGTTTTCAGTGTTATTCATTTTGATTTGACTCGAGCTGAGAAAGTGTATCCCATGACATGAATGGGCAAAAGTGATTGATTAAGAACCAGCTGTGTTTATAAGGCTCTANNNNTGCGAACAGATGGGAATTGGGAAGGATTAGAATTTAGAAACAACCACCAGTCCACCAACAGATTGATGCCTCCTGTTTAGTAGATTTTGGACAATAATGAATAGGAAAAGTATTCTTTTAATCTAAAATATTTGACTTTTTTGATTTCATTACTGACATTTGAAAGTATTTTATTTTGTATTGAATTCGCTTGGGAACTAATTAGGAGTGTAGTGAACTAGTTAAAAAATAGGTTCGTTATTAAAAAAAAAAATCCTTTATTATCCTAACATTTTGAATTTCAAAACTAAAAATTAAAAGAAAGTTGATTAAGTTAGTTTATATTGTAGTTGGCTCTTTATATTTTTCCTTTAGGTAATGGTAACAAATGATGGTCGAAGTAATAGTTATAGTGATTTAAGAGTAAAATTAATAAAAGTGAAAAAAAAATACAGAAAAAATCATTTCTTAATGTGAAAGTTTTTTTATTAGACAATAAAATAATATGCTTACAAAAAAGATCATTTTAAATTATTTTAATATAGAAATAACAATAATATTAAAATAAAAAAATTGTTTTACATTAATGGTATCAAAATTAGAGAGAGCGGCATCATGCTTTTTATACGAGGAGTACGTACTTCTTCATTTTGCTCTACTAGAATTTTTTCTAAAACAGAATTTTTATGTCGTTTAAGTCAATGTTTGATTTTTGTCAATTTCTTTTTTTATTCTTCTCTTTGTTCCCTTCTTTGTTTCTTCTCTTTAATTCGTCATGAGAGTTCTTTTATGGAATTGCCGCGGTTTGGGAAGACCCCTGATAATCCATAATCTTAAAGGGATGTGACAATCCTACTCCCTCGAGATTGTGTTTCTATGTGAAATAAAAACCCAATCTTGTTTGGTGGAAAATAAGTTGAGATCTTGTCATTTTACAAATTGGAGGATTGTTAGTCCGACGAGTATAGCGGGTGGATTGGCTTTAGCATGGAAGAAGGGCATAACGGTTGAGATTCTCACTGAAAAAGTGTTTTTCATAGCTGCCAAGGTAATTGATACTGCTTTGAACTATTCTTGAGGGCTGATTGGGGTACATTTAAATAGTCTGGATGAGATTCGGTCTAACTAATACACAGAACTTTCCTCTTTTGTACAACATTTCTTTGGAAAGGTTGTAATTATGGGTGATTTTAATGTTATAGTGAGTCTCGATGAGAAGGAAGGAGGGGTTTTAAAATCAGTTTCATCTATTTCTGAATTTGTGAATTTTATTGATGGTGGTGGACTGAAGGACTTGGGTATAATTGGGAGAAGGTTCACCTAGACTAATAGGCGACAACGAGGGCAGGATCAGATCAGGGAGCGGCTTGACCGTGCACTTGCAAACGATCAGTGGATGGATCGTTTTCCATCAGGCTCGCTGTCTCGGTTCGCAGAAAATGGTTCAGATCATGCGCCTATCCTCTTTGATACAAATTCGGTCATGGAAAATTCAAGAGAGGTGGTGTGATTTAGAAGAAATTCGGGTAATTATCACTGAAGCTTGGAAAGAATGAGTGGATGGTTCAACAATGTTTGTATTGGCTCAAAAATTGAAGCATTGTATGCACCGTATTGTTCAATGGCAGCAACAGAACAAATCTAATTCGAAAAAGGACATTGGTGAACTCACATCTCAACTTGAAATTCTCAAAGAGGAAGGTATTACATGGGGAGAATAGGTTAAAGCCTTGAAAAATAAATTTTTGGGATGCTTACTTTAGGGAGGAAAGCTATTGGAGGGAGAAATCTCGTGTAAAGTGGCTTAAAGAAGGGGATAGAAATACAAGTTTTTTTTCACCAATCATTCCAATTCAGAATCCGAAAAAATAAAATTTGGAAATGGAAAAGAATGATGCTACGTATGCTACCACCCGTGAGGAAATTGCACAAGTAGCTGAAACATACTTTAAGGATATCTTCACATCGATTAACTAAGCTAATCCGGCACATGCGTTTGAAGATTTTAAAACCAAAGTTTCAGCAACCATGAACCAAAGATTAACTAGACCGATCAGTTTTGATGAGGTAAAGTGGGCGGTCTTTAGTGTTCACCCCCAGAGCGTCCCTGGTGATGATGGATTTACGGCTAAATTCTTTCAATTTTACTGGAGTTTAGTAGGGGAGGATGTTTTAAAGGCTATCCGCAGTTTCTTTGTCAGTTTTAAGATTCCTGATGCAAAGGATATGACACAAGTTAGACCCATCATCCTTTCTCAAGTTGTGTATAAGATTATTTCTAAAGTACTAGTCCATCGGCTATAGAAATTTATGACTTCGCTGATCAGCCTTAATCAGAGTGCCTTCATTAAGGGTAGATTGATTTCAGACAATGTCCTAGTCGCTCATGAATGTATGCACTATCTAAAGACAAAGAAGAGGGGCCTATCGAGTGAAATGACTGTTAAATTGGATATGAGCAAAGTCTACGATCATGTTGAGTGGTATTTTCTTTGGTTTATTTTGGAGAAACTGAGATTTGAATCTAGGTGGATTGGTTGGATACAGGAGGTGGTGACTACAGTTTCTTACTCTGTCGTTGTTGAAGGTCGACCTTTTGGTTTTTTTAAACCAAATAGAGTATCCGTCAAGGAGACCCTCTATCTCCCTACCTTTTTCTTTTCTGTGCAGAAGGGTTATCCTTTTTGCTAAACAAGGTAGAGCAAAACGGTCTCATTGAAGGTATTGTTTGCGGATGACTCAATCCTTTTTTACAAAGTGTCAGAAAACAGTTGTGAAAATATTCTCAGTATTCTTCAGTCATACGAGAGATTCAGTGGCCAAAAAGTTAATTTGCATAAATCAGCTATATTCTTTAGTAATAATACTTCTCTCGCTACTCGATTACTACTGCTTCGGAAATTGAAAATTGTTTATATTGGTGCACAGTATAAATATTTGGATCTTCTATCTACAGTCCAAAAATAAAAAAAGGCCACCTTCGGAGAAATCAAGGACAAGGTGAGGAAGCGAGTTCAAAGGTGGAAAAGAAAATTTCTCTCCTCTGTAGGCAGGCATGTTCTAATCGAAGTTGTTAGGGAGGCTATCCCAATTTATTCATTATCATGTTTCCGCCTTCCTGACACTTTAATTAGGGAGATTCACAACATACTCTTCCAATTTTGGTGGGGTAAAAAACGTACAGAGCAAAAAATGGCATGGGTTAGTTGGGATACTATGACAATACCGAAACTCGAAGGTGGACTAGGTTTTAAGGATCTAGGGGATCAGAATTTGATGCTACTAGCAAAACAATATTGGAAAGTTGTCTCTCTTCCACAATCACTCTTATCTAGACTCCTTATAGGTAAATATTTTCGATACAATTCTATAATGAATGCAGAAATTAGAACAGTACCTTCGTGGGGGTGGCGTAGCATATTGGAAGGGTGTAAGATTGTTGAAAAGGGGCTGGTTTGGCGAGTTGGTGATGGGTCCAGTATCCGAATCTTCAGTGATCCTTGGCTTGCTCCTCCACATCCTTGTGTTGTTCCTTCATCTGAAGCTTTCAATCTACAAAATCAACCACTATTGATGGCCAAAGACTTAATACTTTCTAATGGTCAGTGGAATCATACTGTAATTAGAAGTATTTTTTTTAGGGCACTAGTCAACGTGTGCTTGATGGAGGAAAAATGTCGGTAAAGATTTTCACAAAAATATCGCGTTACAAAAATAGTATAAACCGACAATTAAACCTCAATCAAAATTTGAATTGTTTGTCACTTAAGCAAACCCAATAAAATTAACCGAAGTATTAAATCTCGGGTCGTCTCTCAAGGAATTGAAGGTAAGTTAAGTGAGCAATTCAACTTGAGTTCACAAGTCCTAATCAAGGACTAGAGTTAGTGAAGCTCAAGCCAACTAGCAACTTTCAATCACCAACCAACAAGAGACTTTGACAATTCAAGAGTCTCCAATTTATTCAATCCAAGCTAAGAACATAAAAAGCTAATTTAAAATCCAACCAAGCATTTTATCAAACACTTGGTGGGTACAAAATAAAAACATAGAAAATTAACAAGGAATAATAAAACCTAAGACTAACAAGTCACCAAAAAAACCTAAGACTAACAATTGCAAGAAATCAACAATCAACAATTAAATAAAGAAAGTATAAACATGATACATAAAATTGCATTAAAAAAGGGATTGAGAGTAACATAAGAGTTCATAAACTAAATGGACAAAACAAAGGAATCAATAAGAGTAATAGATAACTAAAGTGCTAGAACAAGTAAGAGTAGAAGAAAACTAAATTAAAGCAAAGTAGAAATCTGAAATTGAGAAGAGCTAAACCTAAACACCTAAAACCTAGAGAGAGGAGAGAGACTCTCTCTCTAGAAAACTACATATAAACCTAACTAATTTGAATGAAGGTATGAATGATTGATTCCCCCATCCAGCTCCAATCTGCAGCCTCTAATCTTCATTTTCGGGCTTGAAACTGGGCCAAAAACAGGTCAGAAATCGCCCCCAGCGTTTTCTGATATCTGCAACACGTGATGCTTTGTCACGCGTACGCGTCGCTAGACTATGCGCAAGGTCACGCGTACGCGTCATGTCACGCGTACGCGTCGCTTGAAGTATGGCGCGATCACGCGCACGTGTCGTCCATGCGTGCGCGTCGGCATCAGCTTCTCAAATCTTCATTTTCTTGTGTTCCTTCCACTTTTGCATGCTTCCTTTCTATCCTCTAAGCCATTCCTGCCCTATAAACTCTGAAAATACTTAACACATATATCACCGCATCGAATGGTAATAAAGGAGGATTAAAATTAGCAAATTTAAGGCCAAAGAAGCATGTTTTCAATCATAGCACAAAATTAGGAAGAAAAATGTAAAACATGCGAATTAAATGAATAAATGTGAGAATAATGGATAAAATTCGCTCAATTCAAGAAAAAATAAACCATAAAATAGCGATTTATCAGTGCTAGCAACAAAAATTGGGAGTGGAGAAGATAAAATTTATTGGCCCTTAATAAAAGTGGTTTGTATGAAGTGAGTACTGGGTACTGTGTGGCTTATGGGTTTTTGCATTCTCCCATTGAATTTTGTCCAGAGATTATGAGACAACAAAATTTGTGGCGAGAATTGTGGAAGATGAAAATCCCAGCGAAGATTAAGATTTTTCTTTGGAGGGGCTTCCATGAAAACCTTCCAGTGCTGCAAAAGTTTCATCATCGCATCCCATTGATTTAACCTACCTGCTGAAGATGCCTACAATTTTCAGAAACAATCAATCATTGCATCTTCCATTGTGAGAAATCAAAGAAAATTTAGTCAAAAATAGGCTTACCATCTACTAGAAAGGGCACCGAAGACTCTGATTTCTATGTTGAGTGGAACTTGAGAATGGGAATCTTACGTACCCAACCCAATAGCTCCTCGTAAAGGATGATGATGGTGATTTTGAGCTGGTCCTTATGGAAGGCTAAAAATAGGTTCATCTTTGATAATGTATCAATTAGTGTGGAAGAGATAATAGCGTCGACTTTGAAGTTGCAGAAGGAGTTTCAACAAATCCCTAATTCCTAATTGATGAGCACATCACTCTCTTTTATTTCTCTTATTAGTGTATGTTCCCGTACCCTATACGGGATAATACATAAAATTATATAAAAAATTTTATTAAAAAATTAAATAAAATATATGTAGTAATTATTATTATAAATATTTTACAAAGTTATAATTAAAATCAAACTCTTAAAATTTTTAATATTAAAATATTAAAAATAATTAGTATTTGTCTTAATCAATTTGAGTTTATTGAATGATCATCTCACTCGTCCGCTTAAACAACTATTAGGAGTTAGAATCTCGCCTTGTGTGTGTAGCAATCCATTGGCTAACGGTAAACCCTTACTAAATGAAGCATCAATATGTGGTTAGACTTAGCAGGAGTACCCGAATACGTAGCTACCTGACCCGTCCATACCTGGTTGGGGAGGGCAATAACTTGATCCGAGTTGGGGCTGATTTTGCTCAGGAAAGGGCATGGTCGGATTTAGGGTGTACCCACCCCGGATATATACATATAAACACTTTTTCGGAATTAGGATTTGCCTCACATCATAGATTTAGTGATTCACAGCTTCAGTCCATACTCTATAGCCATGCAAGAGAAACTCAATCATCCTCATCCAGAGTCTTCTTCTTCTCAACTTCTTTACAAAAATCCTCATCTCTCTCTCTCTCTCTCTCTCTCTCTCTCTCTCTCTCTCTCTCTCTCTGAGTCTGTTAAGTTCTTCTCTTTTTCTTCCACAAACTCATCACTTAGTCACCGTCGCTATCAGCCTGGGCGTTTTCTTTGTAGTTTCGTCTGAGTCTATCACCGAATAAAATAGAATTTTTATTCAAGTTGGACCAATTAGAAATAGGCATGCATGAGATCATTTTTGCATGTAATTTCTGAATTTTCTCATCCAAATTTAATCTATGTGGTTGAGTATTTTAGTATGGCGATCATTATGGTTTCGTTGCGATACTAATGTGATAAAAGCTGCGATAATTTCATAACTTATATATGAGACAGACTAGATTATTAAAGTAATCAGGAAAATAACATTCAAATTTGCGCATAAATTTATACGATGTGATCAAGAAAATATATATGTATAGCTCAAATGGAAGATTGTTAGGAAATTATTTGTTAATATATTTATGGGCAATACATATATTAATTATAATCGCAAATTAAGTAATTTCACATTAAATGACTTATATAACGGTGATCTTATTTATTGTCATAAATATTGAATTAAATAAGTCATTATTACTTTTGATTTGGATAAATTAGATTAAAATCATAGATACTAATTTATTTGAGTTTTAGGGTTTAATGAGTGTCACACTCAAATATAAATAATGACTTCAGGATTTTAGTCTCCAACACATCAAAATCACTTCCGTAGCTCTTTTTCCACAGTGGAGTTGTGATTCAGCCCTATCAGGAATACATAAGGTTTTGATTGACGAAGATCAAAGAACCACAAAAGCTAAGCTCTCTGATCTCAATCATGCTCTCAAATGAAGGGACGCTTCCGCGCTCTTAGTTATATTTTTTAATGATTTAACATGGATGATCTTGAGGTTGAGAAATCCTAAAATTTTAAGATAAAATAGAATTTTTATTCAATCGAATGATGATAAATAAATTTATTGAATTAAATTATATTAATGTGGTCATTGGATGATAAAAAATGCTAGAAAAATAAATAAATAATATTTTAAGAGTATAGAAATATTAAATTATCATTTTATTAATCTTTTGAGCATACAATGGTTCAATGAGAGATTGACTATTGAGAATTGAATATAATATTTTTAAATTCATATTTTCAATAAAAAGATGTACTTAGTTCTATCCATCATAAATAATTCTATATTCACTATTATTTATCCATCTAAATAATTCTAATATTGATAGAATATTGATTTTAGATGCAAAAAATTTAAAATATATTTATTCTATTTCAAAAATCAATATTCATATCTAACTTAGGTTTCAACAAATATGGTAAAAATATTACATTTTTTAGTTAAAAAAGTAAAATATCTATAAATATATTGTTAATAGGGTTAAGAACTTTTTTCATCCCTAAGATCTTGGGCCAAAATTAAAATCGTCTCCGACCTTTTTTTCTTATTAAAATCATCCCAAATGTTACAAAACATTAAAAAATCATCCTTTTGTCTGTGAACAATATTTTGTGGATAATTTTATCCTTAAACAAAAATTAAAAAAAAAATTAATATAAAACAGCAAACTAGGACTGTACCCTTTATCTTCCTTCTTCTGTCTTAAAAATTCCAAGGCCTCATCCAACCTGCCACCCTACACAAGGCCCCTTATCCAAACCTTAATCCTAATCTAGCAGCCTGAATCCCCAAACTCCCTGAACCCTTCAACTTCATCCAACCTCCCTGCTTGCACAAACTCTTCATAACAAGCGCATTGATATACCGATTCTTAAAATCCCTTATCCTAAACAAAAAACTCCAATTCTTCTTCTCTCCTTCAGCAATAGCAACAACCAAATTCAGCAAATTTAACAATAGCAAATTTAGCAGCAACAACAACCACAAAATAAATCAACAGCAACATCCACAAAATAAATCATTAGAAAATTCAGATTTAACAACAATTCAACAATCATCAATGGCAACTTTAAATCCAAAATCAGCAATCACAGAAATTAAAAAGAATTAAAAAAAATGATATTTATGTTCTTCAAAAAAAAAAAGAAGAACAAAAAGAGGAGGAACGAAGATAAAACGATTGAAGCAGGAGGAACAATTGGAGATTCAGAGCATTCGATGAACTGAAACGGGTTGGGGGAATTGGGATTCAAAGAGGTTGAAGATTATGTGGTTAGAGGAGGAGGATAGAGAGAGTAGAGGGTTGGTGATCGTTTTCCACTATTATGAGAGTACGAAAACACCCAGAAAATTATAAATCGCCAAGTCCTCTCCTTGCTGCAGGTCCTTCACCACTCGCTTCAGCTCCACCAGCGCCTCTTTCTTCTTCGCCTCCGCCTCATTCTGCAGATTTGCGAGTTTCTCTGTTTTCTGCTCTGGCCAGTTCTCCCTGTCGAAGTTGCGGCGGAGCTAGAACCTGCGGCAGAGTTGGAACCTACGTTGTCATCGTGGCGTGGAAGGTAACCGGAGCGTGAGGTGCCGCAGCTAAGGGAAGGGCTTGCGGCTTGTGAAGGAAGTGAGGGAGTATGGCGTGGAAAGGGGGACGGATCTGGTGACTAGTGGAACCCTTCTTTTGAAGTTTTTTTTTATTTTTATGTAAGGGTAAAATCGTCTAAAAAATGTTGTTTCTGGACAAAACGATGATTTTTTAACATTTTGTAACGTTGAGGATGATTTTAATAAGAAAAAAAGGTTGGGGACGATTTTGATTTTGGCCCAAGACCTTAGGGACGAAAAAAGTACTTAACCCTTGATAAAAAATAATTTTAAATAGACTCAATTTGTATTTTACAACATAATTAAAGCACAATTCATAATTTTTTATTTTGTAATTAATCAATATTTTTTAAATTTTTTGGTTAAGTCTTCTGTATTTTATGATTAATAAATTTTCTCTACAAAATACAAATTTGTGATGAATTATTACAATCATAATTAATTAAGAAAATTAAAAAAAGTTATAGAAAAACAAATAAAAGATAAAAAATAGAGTAAAAATTTATTTTGAAACTAAAAATTTGTCAATTGTGCTAGAAATTCTAAAAATTTGTATCTTATTATATAATCAATTTTGTTAATCACTTCAACTTCATTATCCCTTTGTATCCAAAAAAAATTAAATACGTAATTATCTATAAATATCAGCTAAATAACAACGGTTGCTAAACTCTCAAAAAGGTGTTTATGACCGGAAACACCCTTGTCCTCTTCAGTCATCATGAGAACTATGTAACATAGTTCGCAATGTTAAAAAGATCTAATCGTTAAAATCACATACCAGCCAATTTGATTAAAACTTTAACCAGTTTTTTTTTTTTTTACTAAAGATAGGAAAACTCAAATCTACGATCTCTTAAATGAGTATGAAAAAACTATGCCATTTGAGATATAACTCATTGACAACAGTTTAATCAGTTGCTTACAAATTAAACCAATAAACTAATAAACTAATAGTCTAACTAGTCCAACTATCCGTTCGATTCAGATAATCATGCTTAATAATCCATAATTCAATGATATAAATGTGAGTATGAAGTACATCAGTTTCTTCAAATTCTCACAAGAAGATTATCTTGGTATATGATGCATAAAGTTTAACTAGGTGCATTTCAAATGTATTTAAATTAATCAGCTTCCAACATGTTTTCCTTTCATATTTATTTTTATAGGTTCTAAAAGAAAAAAAAAAATCTCACTAACATGCAAGAGGTCTGATGTGGTAACATTATTAACCCTCAGATGAATAATTGAATTTTATTATTTAAAATTGTTAGATGACTGATGATTTTTATGTAAACAATTGCAATTATTCAATTTTACAAATATTTTCTTTCTTTTTCCGTTTTTGGTCTGACATGGAAAATTGGAAAATGTCGACTGCCCTAGCTTATGATAGCTTTCGGTTGGTTTGATTTGAACAACATTGTTTTTTATGACAATGTACGTTCGACAAGGATTTGGTTTAGTCTGGTTGCATAATTTTTACAATTACAATTTACAAGAAGCCAACCCTTTCTCCTTTTTAATTTCAAAATGAATTAAGTATATATGGATCTAATTTTTAATTAGATAATATTAATTATTTTTTATTATAAAATTATTTTTTAATATTCATTTTTTTGAAGGATAAAATTTAAAATTAATATTTAGAATTTAAAATTTAGAAATTAAAATAAAAAAAATTAACAAAAAAGTAATTCTCTAGTTGTTCAACTTTTCAAAATTAGACCTACATATTCCATCACACTTTTGGTTGGTCTTACCAATTTGATTAATTTAACTGCCATTATATATACCTAACTATAATATTGTACCCTTTATAACTAAGTGGAAATGCTATAGGGCAACAATTCAATCCAATATCTACTACTAACAACTATTCCGAAATGTTCATCAAACACACATTTCTTCCTTTTTATTATATGTAGCATATTTGAGTCGTTTATCTAGCATTTTTTACAAACATAAAAAATTTATTACACACAAAAAATCAGTCATCAAATTAATTTTAATATATATTTTATACTTTAATAATCAAAATAAAAAAAAATAAATTAGCCTGTATTTTAAACAAATCATGGAAATATCGACCCAACTTAACTTGTCCGTGTTAACGAGATTGATGAGTCGACTTGTTTGACTCGTTTTTTATTTTCTTTTTTTATATATATAAAAAATGCTTTATAATTTTAGTAATTTTTTATTGATATCGATACAAATAAAAAAAATGCATCATATATTCTTATATTTTTACAGTAAATTATCTAAAATTTAAAAAATTAATTACCAAAAACGAGACTTTGTTTATCAAAAGAGATTTTATATACTCAAAAAAAAAAGAAAAAAACTAGTCAAATGAGTTAATATGTACCCGTTCAATTCTAATCCGTTTAACTCGCAAGTAATATGAATCGAGCTAAATTGACTTACTTTTAAATGAGCTGTGATTTTATTAATTCAACTAGTTTATTTTTACGAGCTATCTAAACCGATTCACAAGTCATAACTCATTTTGACAGCTTTAAATGACTTAATAGTGGAGATATTTTTCACAACAACAATGCTAGGAATTAGAGTACAGCAAAAAATCAGTTAAATATCTCTGGATGAATTCAAAATCTTTACGTGAATGATGCTTATGCTAGGTATTAGGATGTTTCTTCTACTAAGTATTAAAATGTTTCTTTTTTATACTAAATGGATGTTCTTTTATATATTTTATAAAATTTTTTATATACTAAGAATCGGGATTATTAGAAGTTCCGTGATCCCCGCCCCTATTTCTCCAACGTATCATTCAGAATTTTAATTTGGGGTGAGAAGCAATTAATATCAAATATTATAAATTAAAAATAAATAAAATTAATTAAATATAATTATAAATTAGTTAAGTTGTTTATTTTTTGACTGATCACCTCTTGTTGTATATACTTTTCCTTTTCACAATTTGAGTGATTTGAAATTTGAAGGCAAATGTCACATCTTACTACAAAGTTTAGATTTACAAGCACCAAAGATATGAGTATGCAATTGTCCATATGGAAAAGGGTTGGGTCCCCCAACTTATTCATTAATCATATTGTTTGTATTTCCGAAGTTAGATAATTTGCCCTAAAAATGCTTTATTGTGGTTCAAAGAATTGAAGTAAAGCGTGAGAATTATTCCTTGTGTGAGACAAAATCATCCAAGATGACAAGGAAGAGGATCATATTATTATTATTGTTTGTTTGCGTTTTGAGTTATCATATATATTTATGTAGCAAAAAACGGAGGTGTTGACCTAAGAGTGAATAATAACCATTCAAATATTAGAGCACGAGTTATATTGGAAGAATTGATGGCAATATATAATGTGAGTTTTGATACTATGCATGCATGAAAAGTATAAATATAAGTTTTATATAAAATGAAATTTCCATCTATGATAAACTAGTCTTAAGCTGCTGGATTAGAAGATGTTGTGAGAACAAAAAAATTAACTATATGTATTATTATATTAATAAAAATAATTTATAACTTTTATTCTTTATTAAAATCATCATCTGAAAGAATAGATTTAGATCTTTAAAAGTACAACCAAATTAAAGTAATACTCAGAAAACTATGCTTTTATAAATAAAACAATCGATTATTGCACAATAGGAATTTTATGAGATGAAAAAATATCTGGTGCATGTGTATGAGCTTACTTTTCCTATGATATATATAATCACTGCCATCTGTAAACTCTTTACAATTTTAGAACACAAATTAATACAAAGAAAAATCTAAGGGCAGTAACTTTTTCAAATTCTGTCCAGCATGTAACTAGTAAGAAAAAATGAGTCATTGGATAAAATCTCGCACCAATCTCACACCATTAAAATCATTATTGATAGCTATTTGATGGCTACAAATCACAAAAGTTGCTGGCCTTCTAGTATTCCCTTAATACATAGTATGTAAGGATGAATAATAAATGTGTCTAATATGTCTTTTCTGGCCAAATTTTCTCTTAATGTGTACTCTTTCTTTTACTAGTTTTAGTGGGGCAAATAATATATATTATACACCTTGGACTTAGATTATACCTAACTTAAGATTACAAAGAATGAAATCAGAACCATGCGCTTAAGATTTTGATGCATTTTGAATTATGCTACATATATATTAAAATCGTTATTAAAATCAGTCATCAATATATAATGCGCACTAAAAATAAATTAAATAACATATATATTTATACATAAATATGTATATAACCGATTTTAATTTACACATTGAATTTTTGCATGCATTCTGGGTTGTTGAATTATTTAGCCTATGGCGTGCTACTATATATGCTACATATATATAAAACAACATGCATGTAGCATGCATTTTTATTTAAGGAAAGTAAAGAAAATAAATGATAGTCCTCCAACCAATAATATAATATAACATTTGAAGAGGAGGAAATTCACATTATCTTGTTAGCAAGCAGTCATATCGCAGAAAAAAGTAAGTATAATATTCAACTTTTTAACTTGAAATAAATATTCTAACAATCATCCCTTTTAAGTATATTAGCTTTATTCCAGAAACCTAATGTTCTTTCACTTTAAAGGGAATATCAACGTTTGTCTTGTGTTTATAATGTGTCACTATGAAGGTGAAAAAATATTGAAGATTTTGGTAAATGGCCTACATAAATTAAACATAATATATACATCACACCAAAGATATAACATAAGACGACGAAAAAAAAAAAAACACAATGTTTCTTTTCTCTTCAACTTATTGTTGTCTCCTTCACTTTATTATTACTAGCTTTTTTAATAAAATAATTAATTTGTTTGCCTCAAAAACTTTGTGATTACTTTTTCAAATAGGGGTTTTTTTTAATATCCTTTTTTCTGTTATTTTAAGAAGTTGTATATAAAAAAAAATCCAAATAACATTATATTGCAAAGTTTTAGGCAGATTTGGATAACACGGTTGGAATTTTTAGGTTCTTTAACTCAAAGACCATCTATGATAAATTATTAAAAAAGATATATGAGAAAATTTGTGAGTATGATTGAAAAAATTTGGCTGCTCTTATGATTTTTTTTATCTTTCTTAATAAAAAAATTAATAACTCTTTGATAGAATAAAGGTTGCAAAATGATTTTGATAAGGACCAAAATCTTGGAGTTCTATTTATAATGGAGTTAATAGTCAAAATCGTCTCTGAAAGATATTCTGATCTCCATTTTCATCTCCGAAAGATAAATTTAATCAAAATTATTTTCGAAAGATTTAAAATTAATCACGTTAATCCCTTCGTCCATTTTATCACTAACGATGTTAAGTTTGCTGATGTGGCAGTTAGTTTGACAACCCAACCCAAACCGGATCCAGATCATACCCACTTCCAATCCAACCCCAACCCAAACCCAAACCCAGCAAGAAACAACGTTCCTTCTTCCCACATTCAACAGCTTCTTCATCTTCTACCTGAAGCTCCACCACGTCGCCGCCCTGCAAGGTGTTTCACGTCGCCGTTAGTCCCTATACGTTCCTCTACCACGATGCTGCCGGTCCTTGCCCGCAGTTCTTCTCTTTGTTCCAATCCCAGAATTCCTTTTCTCCTCCTCTTCTCTCCCTTTCTATTATTCTTTTCGCCATCAACACTGAAACCCTTCTTCTCTACTGATTCCTGATTTAGATGAACATACACACTTGCTACTCTATACCCATTTTTTGTTTTTCGTGATTTCAATCCCAAAATCCCAGTTGCTCAAAGATTGAAATTTTGATATAATATAGGGGGTCTTTGTTCCAAGTCTTCCAAGGGTGGTAACAGGGTGGTTGCCACCACAGATGGAACCAAAAAAAATCATAAGAGCTACAAGACCACCGTGCCTTCTGATTTGGCACCTGTGCCTCACACAAAGGAGGACATTAACAAGCAGAAACGTGGTGCTGAGAATGCTGTAGGGACTGGTGTTGTTGGTAATCAAAATATTGGTTAGTTTTATGTTAAGCATTTGATTCCAATTGAGAGGTTGGCATTTTGGGAATAGGTAGTTGCTGCTTTGCGGAACACCCTCCACTCAATGATGCAGAGATCACCGTCGCTGCGCCCTCTAACTCCTCTCTGTTCTCTTCCTCAATCATCACTGTTGGCTTCTGGTGGAACGTGGTCTCTTCCTCCACTGCAACTTGCACCGATCTGCTATGCTTATATCGGTCTTCCTCTGTGCTCTTCCATAGACACCGCCAAATTGGAATAAAGACCATTACTGAAAGAACGACATCGACGAAGAGACAGCAGCTGTTGGAACTGGCATGGAGGTTGAGACGCATAGAGGAGAAGGAAAGCTGTTGGATCGTTGGGTTGGGGCTCTAATTTAACGCCGTTAGTGATAGAATGGACGGAGGGAATACCGTGATTAGTTTTAAATCTTTCGAGGATGATTTTGATTAAATTTATCTTTCGGGAATGAAAATGGAATTCAAAGTATCTTTTAGGGACAATTTTGACTATTAACTCTTAATTTGTGACTATAATTAATATATGTATTATTCAAGTAAAAATAAAAAATTATGTTATAGTTATAAATATTTTCTAATTATAATATATTAAAAGCTTTAATGAAAATAACTAAATATGTTTATATATTTAGAATATATTGAACATGTTTTTCAAGTTTAATCATCAATTCCTAATTGACAAAAAAACAGAATTATTTACATAAGTTTTTGGAAATTTTTTTTTTTTGTCTAAAGTATCGATCCCTATGATAAAGTCTAACAATTTATTCTAACATGATGATGATGTAGCTGAAAGTTAGTTACAAATTCTGAAATCTATATAACATGTATGATTGCATCTTTATTGGAAAATTCGCCTCCATTATGAAATATAATATTAGGTGTAGTTTTATTTAAAGAAAATATCATTTTCTTCCTCTATGAGATGCTAAAATGATATTTCTCTTTTTCTTATTTATAAAATGTATATTTTTTTCTCTTATAACTTTTAAAAAATCTCACTTTAATCTATTTTAAATTTTGTGTTAACTTTATCTATTTTCTAAGAAAAATAAATTGTTATTTACAAAAATTTCCATTAACAANNNACCTTGCCAAGAGCCTTTTATAGTTGTTAGTTTATTTTCATTGCCATTTACTTTTCATGCTTCTTATCCAAAACCCCAAAACAACTCAAACCAATAACAAGACACTTTATTGTAATTCCTAGGGAGAACGACCCGAGGTTTGAATACTTCGGTTTATAAATTTTAGGGATTTGTTTTAGTGACAAACAACTTTTTGTATGAAAGGATTAGTGATTGGTTTAGAGACTATACTTGCAACGAGAATTTATTTGTGAAATTCTAAACCGTCAAAAATCCGATCATCAAAATGGCGCCGTTGCCGAGGAATTGCAATGGTGTTATGTTATCGGTTGTTGTACATATATGAATAGTGTGAAGCTACTTTGTGTTAGAACAATTGGAGGAACCTATGACCATTGAAGAAGAGGAAGAAGTGGTTGAAGACTTAGGAGATGCGGAACTTCCATGGGAAGCTAAAATCAAAGAAAATCCCTCCAAGAAGAGTAAATTTGATATTGAGGAGGAATGTGCACAACCTCCAAGGCATATTCTATATGAAGACTTGGAAGGAATGAAGCAAGAATTGAGTTCCCTTGGTGATGAAGATCATGCATCCAACCATCTTGGTGGTGAATCCTTTGAATTTGAAGAACCTTCTCCTAATGAGATAGAAAGCAATGTGAAGGTAGATTTCTCTCAACCTCCCATTTATGATTTGAGTGATGGGGAAGAGTTAGATGAAATTGATGAACAAAGGATTGGAAGTGAAGAAGCTTATGAAGAGGTGGAGATTAATAAGGGAGAACACAAGGGAGTAAAGCTTGCTAGCACATTGGAGATACCTCTCCCCAAGCCACCACCATCCATTCTTTCATTCAAGTGGGTAAATTCCTTATACTCAAGCTTTATTATTCCCCTTGAATATGGTTTGCTTGAGACGGATGGTCAACTTAGACATATTTGTGGCTTTAAAAGCAAAAAGGAAATGGCTAGTGGTTAGAAACATTATTCTAGGCTCATTATGGTTGCATGTTCAAAGCTTAATTGCAAGGTTTGGTATAGAGCTAGATTGTTTGGGTCTAGGAGAATGTTTGGTCACTTTATTGAGAATTCTAAGGTCATGCCACCCAAATGGAATAATGATAATCAACTTGAAGATGGGTTTGGAAATAGGATATGGGATCCGGGAATATATGAGGATCAATTTTGGGAGCCCATGGTTTGTGAAGAACTCCATCAAGGCTTGAAGATATTAAAATTAAAGAATGGAGCTTATTGGAGATTCAAGCATTGGTGGATGTTCAAGGATAGCTTCAAGCACAAGCCACCTTGAGAGGAGCTCCCCATAAGTCCAACTTAAGGACAATAAACAAAAGTGCTAGGTGGGAGACAACCCACCATGGTAAAATCCTTTTATTTTCTCTTTTGTATATATTGGTAGAATTAGTTTAATTTCATGTTTTGTTTAGTTAGTTGAGTATGTTTGGTAGTTTAAGTATGTTAAATAAGGTTTTATGGTGTTTTGGTAGCTGTTTGGAATTTTGGAATGCTTGGATTGGTGCAAAAACATAGAAAAAAATTTTTGAAAAACAGAGCACCATCCACGCGTACGCGTACATGGCGCGTACGCGCACTTACAGCATTTTCGACCATCCACGCGCGCGCCATGCGTGCGTACGCGTGGATTGAGAAGTTCCAACCTCCATACATTTTCCAGAGAGTTGTGCCTGCGCCGCGCCAACGTTGTGCCTCTGGCACAAACCTATTTGCGCGCTCGCGCACATGACGCGTACGCGCCACTCTCGAAATAAGCCAACGACGCGCGCGCGCCATGCGTGCGTACGCGCGGATTTCTTTCTCCCATCCACTTTTCTTTTCTTCTCCTCTTTCCAATTCTTTCCTTCTCCTTTCTTCTTCCCTTCTCCTACCCCTCATCCAACACTTCCAAACACCATGGATAACCATTTATTTTAGTTAGTTAATTAGTTAGTTGGTTAGTTAGTTAGTTAGTTTTAGTTTAGCTTTCATTTTATTTTCTCTCTTTTCATCATAAGTGTTGGATTATTGACTTTGTTTATTAAGTGTGGGGAGGTCGTCCGACTGGTCGGCGATTTTGGGTGACAAATTTCTAATCCCAACACTTTTGCATTTCATTTTAGGATTTTTGGATTTTTGTTGCATTTTCTTATTTTTGCATATATATACACAATAAGCTTAGTCAAAATAATGAAATTTTCCAAGGATTTCTATCTATAGGGCATGTCAATTGATTTGAGTGAAAACTTTTCATAGAACTTGCTTGAATTATATATATTGTGGAATATGATTTATGAGCTAAGAACACAAGCTTGTGAGATTTGAGCCTAATGGTGTGGTTACATCTTATAACCACTTATTTTTCCTTCTTGTGTGCATTATTCTCTTTCTATGATTGTAATCTTTGATTTGTTTGATTCTTTATGTCCATTATTTTGTGTATTCATGCATTTATGTGATTGAGGCCATCATTTCATTTAGCTCACTTACCCAAATAGCCTACCTTTGATCTTCCTTTGTTAGCCAAATTTGAGCCTACGATTAACCCACTTGTTCTTAATTTAGCACATTACAAGCCTTAAAGCGAAAAACAATAAATGTCCCTAATTTGGATCTCTGATTAGCTTAGGCTAGTGTGTGTGAGTATCATTCAAGTGTGGGAACCTTGGGACATTGGGTGAATAAAAGGGTAGTTTTGTAATGTTATTGGAAATATTGGGAATTGGGTACATACTCATGTATTGATCAAATGTAAAACCTTATGCATTGAGGTTCTTGTATATAAAAAAAAAATAAGAAAAACAAAAGAAAAAGAAATAAAAGTGAAAAAGAAAAACAATATGGAAAAAAGAAAAAAAATAGAAAAAAAAAGAAAAAAAGAATAAAAATAATAAAAAGGGGACAAAATGCCCCAAAGTGAAGCTCAATAAGATCAATGCATATGAGTTGTGAAATGAAAAGAAAATGCATGAGTATGTGAAAAAGTGAGAAAATGGGTAGTTAGGTTAGAACTTAATTGTATAGGATGTCATAGGTTAGGCGGGAAGTTTAAGCTTATCAAAGATTCAAATTTCAAGCTCACTTGACCAAATATGCATCCTACCTTGACCCTAGCCCCATTACAACCAATGAAAAGACCTCATGATACTTGTATGCATGCATGAAATAAATGTTGATTGTTAGAAGAAAAACAAATCTTGGAAAGCATGAAATAGAGGAGAATTGAGTGAATCAACCCTAAACACTTGAGCGAATAGAGTGCAAACACATCCGGTGAGGGTTCGATGCTCAATTACATGTTTTCACCTATGATCATCTCCTTTCATGCAAGTTTGTGAAAATATTTAATAGCTCAATTCAATTGTGGATTAGACTTGCTAGTCCTTAGCCCTTGTGCATATATGCTTCTAGAGAATTGATTTATTTTGACCAAGCACTTGCATCCATTTAGATAATTGCATATAGTTTAGGTTGCATTTAGTTAGATTTCATTGAATAAATGTCGATACCCCTTTGCTTTCTCTTGGTTTAAGCATGAGGACATGCTT
>NC_029788.2:12903710-12905387 GCF_000816755.2 Arachis ipaensis
CTTGAGTTATCTAATTCCTTTGTTGATTGATAATTGGAGAGATTGCTAATTGGTTTGGAGTGCACTAAAGCTAGTCTTTCCTTGGGAGTTGGCTAGGACTTGTGGCTCAAGTCAATTCATCCACTTGACTTTCCTTTAATTAGTAAGGGTTAACTAAGTGGTAGCAATGAACAATTCTCATCACAATTGAGAAGGATAACTAGGATAGGACTTCTAATTTTCATACCTTGCCAAGAGCCTTTATAGTTGTTAGTTTATTTTCATTGCCATTTACTTTTCATGCTTCTTATTCAAAACCCCAAAACAACTCAAACCAATAACAAGACACTTTATTGTAATTCCTAGGGAGAACGACCCGAGGTTTGAATACTTCGGTTTATAAATTTTAGGGGTTTGTTTTAGTGACAAACAACTTTTTGTATGAAAGGATTAGTGATTGGTTTAGAGACTATACTTGCAACGAGAATTTATTTGTGAAATTCTAAACCGTCAAAAATCCGATCATCAGTAAGCAAAATGTAATGATAAAAATAAAATTTTTGACAAAGGATATTTTTATAAAAAATAATTTATTTTTTCTTTAAAAATGAATAAAATTAACCTTAATTAACACAAAAAGTTTAAAACGAATTAAAGAAGAAGTTTTTTAAAAATTATAAGGGAGAGGAAGATATATTTTATAAATAGAGATAAAAAAAGTGTCATTTTAATATCTCATAGAAGAGAAAAATAATATTTTTTTATTTACTTGTATGTCTTTTTTTCATTTTTCTTTTTTTCCGTGACAGCATATTCACATAAAAAAAATAAATAAAAGGAAACTAGAACATGATCATTCCAATTTCCAAGTCATTCCTTATTACCAAGTCAGCTTGTCACACTCTCCGTTAATAAATCCAACATACATTCCATTCCGTTACTCGGTAACATCGTGTGGTTTTTTAGACCAAAACTCACTGGTAGTTAAATTTTTTTATTTTTTAGAGTGTTTGGTAAATTTTTAATAATAAAAATATTAAAAAATTTTGAGAAGTTATAATTTATATTTTTTTTAATATTTTTTATATAAAAAAATAAACAAAACAAATTTTTATATTATTATATCTAAATATAATTAAATAAAAAAATTTACATGAAATATTCAAAATATAAAATTATTTTTATTTTTTTATAAAATATTTTTAAAAAATAACTCAAATTTTATTTTAAAAAACTCACCCAAACAAATTCTTAATAAAAAAGATAAATAAATAATTATTTCCAATCTTTACCTTAATTATGTCAAATCCTCATTCCTTTTCTACTCTCAGTCATCGTCTATCCCTTCAAAATTTTCAGTTGTACCTTTATCACATGTTCTTTTGATAATATTAGTTTTAAATAAAAAATCTAATAAAAAAAAAAGAGAAACTTAAGGAAAACATTAATGAAAATCATTGAAACGTAATTAATTTCTAATTGTAATTGTTTTTATTCCCTAACCTAATTCCTTTTTCCTTATATCTGTGAAAGAAAATATTGGTAATCATTCCAAACACATAATTTAATTTAGTTATTGAAAGTTAAATTAAAATTTTGATAACTTATTCACATTTAAATAACAAGATTGGATTAGTGGTCTGAATGCTTAGCTCTTCCAATACAATATCATTCACCAAATCAACTATTTATATAAAA
>NC_029788.2:12905797-12920763 GCF_000816755.2 Arachis ipaensis
ATTAGATTTTAAAATAATTTTTTTATTCGAAAAATAAATAATTAAGAGTGACATTGTAATTTATTTTTTAGGATAAATTATAAAAATAGTACTCAATGTGAAGGTATCAGTCTAAGAAGAAGATTTAAAAGATATTGAAAGATTTTAAAAGAGTAATAGTAAAATGAATTTAACTGTACAAAAGATAGTACATGGACTGATATATATATACATAGGGTTTAACGAAAAGACTAATTGACTTCTAACAATTTTGCTGATTTGGATCTAATTGACTTCTAACAATTTTGTTGATTTGGCTAAGTAATTCTAACTAACTGCACGTATTTTCTGTAAGTGCAAGATCATTGCTACTAACATTAACCCTGCTATTGCACTTTACTCTTTTATTGCTACTAACATCAATCCTGCTGCTAATTTTTCTGCTGTCTGTCTCCAGTTCTTGACCAGCAATTCTGAGTTGTGGTTTGAATTTAAAAAGGATGCACTTGACAGTGGCTTTGTAAGACAATCAGCTATTTGGTCGTGGGAAGGAATATGAAGCACATGGATCTTTTTGTTGGCCACAAAGTCTCTAACAAAATGGAGGTTTAGCTCAAAGTGTTTGCTTTTGTTGTGAAAAATAGGATTGGCTGTAATTAGCACAGCACTTTGACTGTCACAATAAAGGCTTGGCTTGGTGGTGCATGGCACTCTCATCTTCCTCAGCAGGTTCTGAACCCAGATAATTTCAGTGAGACACAATGCAACTCCTCTGTATTCAGCTTCTGTGAAACTTCTGGACACCATTATCTTCTTTTTGCTCGACCAAGAGACCAAGTTAGGTCCAAGTAAACACAAAAATCACTGGTAGATTTTCTATCATCAACATAACTCCCCCAATCTGAGTCACTGAAGCCATAAATTCTGCAGTCACTCGACCTTTGAAACCTTAAGCCATGTTGGGTTGTGCCAACCAGGTACCTCAGTATTCTTTTGACAGCTCTCCAATGAGTTTCTAGAGGGTGGTGCATAAATTGTGAGACTTTATTGACAGCAAAGGTAATATTTGGTCTGGTGATTATTACATATTGGAGGCCTCCTACAATGGATCTATACAGTGCTGGCTTCTGAAATGCTTCACCATCATGCATTGAGAGTTTTAAGCTGGATGCCACTGGGGTAGGCATGGCTTTTGCATCATGCATTCCCACTTTTGCAAGCAGCTCCTTGATATACTTAGTTTGGTAGAGGAGTATTTCATTGTCGTTTCTCTTAATGGCTTCAATACCCAAGAATAATTCATTTCTCCTAAGTCCTTTAGAGAAAAGATTGAGTTAAGCTGGCTGATTAGTGTGGCAATTTCAGAGTCCGAGCTCCCTGTGACTAAAATATCGTCGACATAGACAAGAATATAAGTTGCAGAGGATGTTGTAAATATTGTGAAGAGAGACGAGTTTGAAATAGTGTTTTGGAATCCAAAGCTATCGAGGGTTGTCTTGAGCTTAGTGAACCATGCACGAGGCACCTGATTCAGCCCATATAGTGACCTCTGGAGTTTGCACACATGATGCAAATGGTTCGGTGAGAGAAAGCCTTCCGATTGAGTCATATATACTGTTTCTTCAAGATCCCCATTTAAAAAGGCGTTGTTGAAGTCAAATTGCCTTATTCTCCATCCTTTTGCCAAAGCCAAAGTTAGCATGATTCGCATAGTAGGTGGCCTTACTACGGGACTGAAAACCTTGTCAAAATTCACACATTCTTTTTGGTGAAAATCCTTTGCCACTAGCCTATCTTTGTACTTTTGAATGGTGCCGTTGGGATGTCTCTTTATTCTAAAGATCCATTTGCAACCAATGCTAGGGGTTGTGTTAGGAGTGGGTTTGGGGACTAGCTGCCAAGTGTGGTTCCTCAAAAGAGCTTCATATTCCTCCTCCATTGCTCTTCGCCAATGGGGACAGGTGAGAACCTCTGCTACTGTCGGCGGCAGGGTCTCTGAGAGGTTAGTGGCACCCTCTTGCACTACTGCTGCATATATTTTAGGTTTGAAAATGCCAGATTTACTTCTTGTTTGCATTGGATGTTGGTTCATTGACAAGGTTACTGGGGCTGGCAGTATAGCTTCAATCATGGGTGATTGATGAGCACCTGTATTAGGAGTGACATTGCTGGGAGATGGATTAGCGACAACAGTAGTATCATCAGCAAGAGCAAAATAATCAGATACAGATACAGGTATAGCAGGTAATGATGCATGTATGTCATTGGGAATATTGGAAGTATCATTTATAGAATGCAATGTATGAGGTGCATTAGGAGGGGGGTGTGGTGTGGTGAGAGGAAAGGGTTGAATAGAGGAAAGAGGACTAAGATTGGAAGTGGGATTGGGGATTGGTTGTGGGATAGTGTGGTGAGGTTGGGATCGAAATAGTTGTGGGTAAAGGAATTCAGATTCATTGAAGTACACATTTCTTGAGATAACTTCTCTTCCATTTGGGAATAAGCACCTGTATCCTTTGTGGTCTGTGGCATAACTAATAAATATTGATTTATCAGATCTGTGATCAAACTTGTGTGCATTGTATGGTCTTAGCAAGGGGTAGCAAGTGCAGCCAAAGGGTTTTAAAAAATTATAGTGTGGTTTGGTATTGGTAAGGGCTTCTAATGGGGTTTTGTTGTTGAGAAGTTGGGTGGGCAATCTGTTTATGAGATAGTTGGCAGTCATGGTTGAGTCTTCTCAGAATGTGAGAGGTAGGTTGGCTTGAGCTAGTAAGGTGAGTGATATTTCAGTGATGTGTCTGTGCTTTCTTTCAACAGTACCATTCTGTTGGTGGGTGTAGGGACAAGTAAGCCTGTGTTGAATGCCGTGATCAGTAAGAAATTGGTTGAATGCTAGAGACATGTACTCTCCTCCATTATCTGTCTATAATGCTTTAATTTTCAATCCTGTTTTGAGTTCAATAGTTGCTTTGTACTGTTGGAAGGCTTTAAAGGCTGAGCTTTGGTGTTAAGCAGGTAAGTGGTAGTATGTCTGGTACATGCATCAATGAAACATATATAGTAACGAAAACCTGATCTACTATACACTAGTGCTGGCCCCCAAACATCAGAAAATATTAATTCTAAAGGTGCATAAGATGTACAGGAGTCAGGATATGGCAATTGGTGTATTTTGCTTATGCAGCAAGCATGACAAAATGAAGGATCAAGACTGTTTTTATTTATTGCATCAGCCAACTTCGGCACATTACATTGTTTCATTACAAGAGTAACTACTTTATCAGAGGGGTGGCCTAATGATGTTACAGGTTGGTATAGAGGGTGGAAAATGTAAAGGCTTGGTGTCAGTGGCTCTTGGGATAAATTGGATTGGTGAATTTGGTTCTGCAGCAGGTAAGCTTGAAGACTTGGAACCTTGATCAGGTATACTTGGTTTTTCTTTGGGATCATAGGTTGTGAATTTTAGTTTTTCATATATATTGGTGATGTTGCCAGTTGGTGTAGTGGGTGGGGAATGTAAAGGCTTGGTTTCAATGGCTCTTGGGATAACTTGGATCCCTTCAAATCTGTATAGTCCTTCCTTAAGTAGATCTTGAAGGAGTATCTTCTTGGACATCTGGCATTTGATATTGTAAAAATAAGGCCAGAATTCAAAAAAGACACAGTTGTCTAGTGCAAACTTAGCGACACTGACAAAGTTTTTAGAGATAGTGGGTACATGTAGTAGGTTTCTTAGTGTAAAAGGTCTGCTGGACAAAGATGCATGCATAAATGAACTTCCAATATGCTCAATTTTCATACCTTGGCCATTACCTCCATACACTTTTTCCGTGCCTTCATAGTCTGATCCTGTGGCAAGGTTTCTTTGGTCGAATGTGATGTGGTGCGAGACTCATGAGTCTGGATACTAGGCGGTGTTAGGGAGAGCTGATGGCAGCGAGAGGAATGCTTGTGGATTCGCTACTGTAGGTGACTGCATCTTTGGATCTTGGTAACGTTGCTGATTGCCTGAGGCATTGTGGAATGACATTGAAGGTGGTTGAGCTGTGTTTAAGGGTTGCAGTTGAGGATTCATGAATTCTTGATTGAACCTATGGTAACACTGTATAACTATATGTCCTATCTTTTCACATAATTGGCACTGAGGTCTGCTACCTTACCACCACGTAGACCTTCCAGAACCTCTGAAGTAGCCTCTGCCTCGCGTTCCTCGAAATCCACCTCTGTTGTAGTGATGATAGCTTCTATCTTGCACTTTTTCTTGTTCCTCACTGCTTTGAGCTATATTTGCATGAACCAGCCCTAAATCTGTCTTTCTGAATCTATCAATCAGCTCTTCTTCTGTGAGTAATTATGACTCAAATTCGCTTTTTGTTATGTGGTCCATTCTTGCAGTTGTAACTATAATGAATGCCCGATATTCCTCACTGAGACCTCCTAGTGCTGCTTCTATGTATTTTTCCTTGGTAAGTGGTGCTCCAAGAGCGTTCAACGCGTCTGCTACCTGATTGATTTTTGAGATATATTCAGCTGCCGATGATCCTTGTTTCTTGAACGTCTTCAGCTGTGTCTTCAACTGCTTAATCTTTGATTTGACTCTGGCTTCAAAGTATTCATCTAACACATGCCAGCTCTAATATGCATGATCATATTCAATTACTCGATTTACAAAATTTTGCTCCATTGATGCAATTAACTAAGCTACCAGACATTGATCTCGCACCTCCCAGTCTATGTATTGCTGTGCTTCAATTCCATTACATCTATCTAATTCTGAGTTGAATTGCGCTGGAACCTTTCTTGGATCAAGATGATTTTGAAGCTTGTTTACCTTGATGCACGCTAGTGCCTATTTCTTCCATGCTTTGTAGTTGTTTTCATTAAGTTTGATCGCCGAGAAAGCCGTGAAGGGATTCTAGCTGAGGAAGCTCGTTGGAGCTTGTGAGATTTGTGCAGCGTTATCCATGGATCGAAGAAAGCTCTGATACCATGTGAAGGTATCAGCCTCTTTGAGAAAAAGAAGAAGAAGAAGATGCTGGAAGATTTTGGAAGAATAATAGTAAAATGAATTTTCATGGATCCAAGAAAGCTCTGATACCATGTGAAGGTATCAGCCTCTTTGAGAAGAAGAAGAAGAAGAAGAAGAAGAAGAAGTTAGTATAGGGACTAATATATATATACATAGGATTTAACGGAAAGACTAATTGACTTCTAACAACTTTGTTGATTTGGCTAAGTAATTCTAACTAATTACACGTGTTTTTTGCAAGTGCAGGGTCATTGCTACTAACATCAACCCTGCTACTGGACTTTATTCTTTTATTGCTACTAACACTCAAAGATAAAAAATAACTCCAAAAAATTTCAACGATAAACAAGTTTCCAAAAAATTTAAAAACGCGACAAAAATAATTAAATATTAAATTGTATTCTAAAAAAAGACTTTAAAAATCATATTTTTTTAAATATTTCTATAAAAATTTCCATCAAATAAATAAGTCATCTATTAAATATAAAATATTTTATATTACTTATGGAAAAATAAATATTTATTAATTAGTTTTTTCATATTTTAAAATAATTTAAGAACTTATTTTCCGTTAGCATTTTTTAGAAGTTATTTTTATTAGCAAAATAAACTTTTACCCTCCCTGATTTTTTATTATTGACTGCCTGTCCTTGGTGAAAATGTTGTTTACTCTTTCTTTTTCTGTTTTATTGTTTCTTCATTTTTTTTTCTTTTCCACAAAGTTGGTTCTTTTTGCAATGGTTAACTGCCTTTCTTTCCATCCCTTTTGAAATTCTGTGTCTCGCATTACCCTCTATATATTTGAAGTTTCCCCCGCAAACTCTTTGTCTCTGTCTCAAAGTTTCTCTCTTTTTCTTCTTTTCTGTTGCTGCGTTCATTTTCCTGTTGAAGTGTTTAGTGTTCTACTTGTCACTCATTGTTCAGTGTTAAACTGTTAAAGCATCAAAGGAAATTTAGCTTCTTTGGTTATTATTAAGCCATGGAAGAGACATTTGTTCCATTTCGTGGAATAAAGAATGATCTTCAAGGAAGATTCATGTGTTACAAGCAAGATTGGATTGGTGGTCTCAATGCTGGTTTCAGGTGCTTCTTTCTTATAATATAAAGATTCTCGCTTTTATTTTATTTTATTTATTTATTATACTTTGATATTTTTTCTGGGACCATTTTTTTTTATATGTTAACTTGGTAATTGAATTATTGTTTTCTTAGGATATTAGCCCCCACTACATACATATTTTTTGCTTCAGCAATTCCAGTCATCTCATTTGGAGAACAATTGGAAAGAGATACAGGTACATGAAAGTCCTAGTTACGTTTCTATTGGTCTTCTTACTGATCTCATATGGTAATTAAGAAAGATTAATTAAGAAAGATTAATGCAGTAAGCTGTAAGCCTCAAGTGTGATCATGTGCATTGTTCCAACAATTTCCAGATGGAGTGCTTACTGCAGTTCAAACGTTAGCATCTACTGCATTGTGTGGACTCATACATTCTATTCTAGGAGGCCAGCCTCTGTTGATTCTCGGAGTCGCGGAACCAACTGTGATTATGTATACATTCATGTTCAATTTCGCTAAAAGTAGACCGGATTTGGGTTCTTCGCTCTTTCTGGCATGGAGTGCATGGTATAATATAGACTTCTTACTTTGAGATTCAAAAGTGACTTAGGCGGGTGTGTTTGTTTAACTCAATTTTGTCATAAAATCACTTTCTTTAGCCAAAAGAAGTTTGTTTTCACATGTTTGGATGGTTTTCTTTCTTCAAAAAATATTGAGTTAGGTAAAGAAAAAATAAGTTTTCGGCTTTTTCAATCATGTAGAATATTTGAGCTGTAAGTTTTCAGGTTCTCCTTAATCATTTATGCTCTTTGTTTTAACTTTTCCCGCAAACACTCTTAAGCTTATTTGCCTTGTGAATTCATTGTATGTGCAGGGTATGCTTGTGGACAGCAGTTTTCTTGTTCCTGTTGGCTATCTTGGGAGCCTGCTCCATCATCAACAGGTTTACGCGCATAGCCGGGGAACTGTTCGGCCTTCTTATCGCAATGCTCTTCATGCAAGAGGCTATTAGGGTAAGAGGCATAACTTTTCTGCTTTCTCAGTATCTCAAATAAAATTTTTGAGGTTTAATGATTATGTGGTTGTTTAGTATAGTAATGGAAAATAACATGCTATGTGATACATATGTATTTGGATGGCAATTGATTCAAGATGCTGTCTAATTTGGCTTAATAGGGACTCATAAATGAGTTTAATGTACCTGAAAGAGCAAATCCAGCATCAGCTGAGTTTCAACCCTCATGGAGATTTGGAAATGGCATGTTTGCTCTGGTTCTGTCCTTTGGCCTACTGCTTACAGCATTGAGAAGCCGAAAAGCAAGGTCTTGGCGGTATGGTTCAGGTATCGATTTTCATTTCTGTATAGTCAATTTGTGGATTGTTGACAGAAAGTTGCAAGAAATATTAAGCACTTCCATTAGGATATTCTTTAATCATGTTTCAATAGTTCTTATAAGATTTATTTTCCCTCTAATTGCAGGATGGTTAAGGAGCTTTATAGCAGATTATGGTGTCCCATTGATGGTTCTGTTATGGACTGCTGTTTCTTATATACCAGCTGGTAGTGTTCCAAAAGGAATACCTAGGCGTCTCTCAAGTCCGAATCCATGGTCCCCGGGTGCATATGAGAACTGGACTGTCATAAAGGCATGATTACTTGAAAATCCGAGATTTTGTTGCTACATTATGTGATTCAATTAGCCACTAATGCATTTATCAAGTTATGCGAGATGCTTGTGCATCAGACTGCCCTTTTTAGAGTTTTACATTGACATCTAATTACGTGTTGTCCGTTTTAGATAGCGTTTGGTGTCGAAATTAACTGCTTTTGTCTAATTAGATGTTAGCTTAAAAGAGTTTCTACACTAACTCAGTTCATAGAAATTTACCTAACATGTCTACTAAATTTGCTCACAAAAAATCACCTACAGGATATGCTGGATGTGCCAATTATGTATATCATTGGAGCATTTATTCCTGCAACAATGATTGCTGTGCTTTATTATTTTGATCATAGTGTGGCATCTCAGCTTGCTCAGCAGAAAGAATTCAATCTAAGAAAGCCACCTTCTTTCCATTATGATTTACTTCTTTTGGGATTCATGGTACATTATCCTCCTTGCTCTTTTCATCTCTTACATGTATTTAAATTCCTTCAGTTCTTTGCTATTTATGCCTAAAGCTCTTCGCTTTCGCCTTGCAGTCAGATTCATTTAGATTCCATTTGAAGTTCTTTAATGTATGATAGGTTATATTATGTGGTCTAATTGGAATTCCCCCATCAAATGGTGTGATTCCACAATCTCCAATGCATACCAAAAGCTTAGCTACACTAAAGCACCAGGTAGATATGCAGCTTACCAGTTTTCTTGCTTTGTAGAGCTTCAGCTTCACCATGATTAGGAGTAAAATGATAAAGCAAAATCAGAAGCAGAATATATAATGTTTTCTTGATATCGTTTCGTCATGTTTGTTACTTTGTCGTGATAATCATTTTGGTGATTGTCAGATACTTAGAAACCAGCTTGTCACCACGGCTCGAAGTTGTATAACAAAGAAGTCAAGCATGGGACAACTATATGAAAGCATAAAAGAAGCTTACCAGCAGATGCAAACCCCTCTAGTTCACCAGGAGTCTTCTCGAGTATGCAGAATCGTTGTCTTTTGTTAGTTACCCTTACTGTCTCACCAATGGCATGAATAATCTTCATTTTATTGTTTTGGCAGGGGTTAAAAGAGTTGAAAGAGTCGACGATTCAATTGACATCAAGCATGGAGAGTATGAATGCTGCAATTGATGAGTCAGTATTTGATGTCGAAAAGGAAATCGAAGACATCTTGCCTATCGAGGTCAAAGAACAAAGAGTGAGCAACTTACTCCAATCTTTGATGGTAGGAGGATGTATAGCAGCAATGCCATTCCTGAAAACGATTCCAACTTCTGTACTCTGTGGTTATTTTGCATTCATGGCCATCGAGAACTTACCCGGGAACCAGTTCTGGGAACGCATTTTGCTAATTTTCACTGCTCCGAGCAAGAGATACAAGTATTGTCCTAAACACCATTTCAACTCCCCAGAAAATTCATTGAGTTTCATTCTCTAACTTGCTTTTTTGCTCTTTTCTTTTCGTTTTTTTTTTAAATAGAGTTTTGGAGGAGAGCCACACAACTTACATTGAAACAGTACCTTTCACAAGAATTGCAGCATTCACGATCTTCCAGACTGTGTACTTGATTGTTTGTTTTGGTATCACATGGATTCCAATTGCTGGGGTTCTGTTCCCTCTTATGATCATGCTTCTTGTTCCTGTAAGACAATACATTCTGCCCAAGTTTTTCAAAACTGCGCACCTCCAAGATTTAGATGCTGCAGAATATGAAGAAGTACCCGCCACACCGTTCAACCAAGCCACGGTAAGATTTATCTTGTATCATCATACTGCATTGAACTTAAATGACTCTTGCATCGAAATGGCAAAAATTGCATACCAATATGTGCGAAATGGCTTTCTTGTTGCTTTTGGCCAATCTGTGACATAACCTCATGTATTCAATGCTTGCTCGGATTCTGCAGGAGGGAGACTTGGGCAAGACAGCTTCCTTCCCAAATGATGGAGAGATTCTAGATGGTCTAATTACTCGAAGCCGGGGTGAGATAAGGTGCGTTTGCAGCCCAAAGACAAGGAGCTCCACCCCACCAACACGAGAGTTGGCAAATTTTCAGAGAAGTTCGAGCTTGCCAGATAGAGTATACAGCCCTCGGATAAGAGAATTAAGAGGAAATCAGTAAATCACAGCCCTCATGGAAAAGGACCATTTAGTCCGGCTGAAGCAAGGGACTCCGATCTGAGTAACGTTGGTTGAATGCTATAGGTCTAGCTACATAACACATTCAATTGCAAGGATTGCTTGGAAAGGTTGCAAGATCCTTGTTCCCTGTAAACATCTCATTCTTGGCAAAGCCAATTGTTGTTTCAGATTATTTAGTTGGGATATTGTAAAAATCATTTTCTTCTCTTGTCCCTTTAATTTTATGGTTTTTTTTCAATTGTAAGGCAAGAATAATTAGTGTCTTTTTTTTTTGTTAGTCCTTCAGTCTTGTTTTTCTAAAGATGGTGACTCAGGCATGGGCTGACAACCTTCGTTATTTCACAAACCAATTCCACTCAAGTCCCAATAGGCCAATACCTCGGATGCAAGGCCTTGGTCTAGTGGTCAATCATGTATGCCTTGTAGTAAGTGCACCTGGGTTCAAGACTTGTCTAGGCTAAATAGTGGATGGAACCCTTAAGTATTGTGTGTGTAATTGTGGTGTGAGTGAGTTTGTAATGCTTAGGATTAGAAATTATCTAATTCATTTGACCCCAAAAAAAATATTCCAATGGCCAATACCCCATGCTTGGTTTCACATGAAAAAAAAAAGTACAAATGCAACAAAAACATTCTAAAATCTAAACCATAAAAGACCAGTATCAACTAACCACCTAAACTATCAGAAATCCAGGAGTAACAATGTCATATATTGGAACATAATGCCACGATATCTTGAAGGAGACTTCAGCTTGGAATCTTTTAATGTATCATAGACAAGGTCATTTGACAGAACGTAAAATGTAATTTTAAGAAACTTTAGAACTCTTGACATGAAAAGCACTAGTAAAAGAAAAAGGCACCATGTTATTTTCTACAATTTTATTTTTTTCATGAGTATAACAATCTCTCCAGCCCTTTGGAAGATTCGGCCAATGCACGATCTGACAAACCTTGCATTGATGAAGGGGTTGAATAATTAAGAACAGAGCCAACTAAACTGCTTTAGGACTCTTGCTAAATTTACGACCAGATAATTGCTCTGACTCATATAGTATGTGGTTGATAAGTCCCCTTGCTGCACTGCAAAACCAAGGGAAATAATATATCATTTTGCACCCAGAATCACTGGTTGTATGCATATCAGCAATAACTCCCACATTCATGTTCATGTTGATATCAGCCGTGTATTATCTGCTGGAATTAAAGAAGAAAAAAGCGAGGAATCTAGAATACTTGCTCAACAGTCAACATTGATACACTATATTAAGGCACATCCTTACTTATCCTTTAACTGCTGAATCTTTTCAGGATCTGTCTCGTGCATGTTTTGCTTAAACTGTTGTCTCACCATATCAACAAGAAGCTGTGTGTTATGTTGCTGCAATTGCATGCAAATACACAATGTAATCAGTTTCATACATCTTATCTTTCTAACATGCATATTAGATATCTAGCACAAATCTGGAGGGAGTACACTACTAGCTGCGAAAGGATGTTAACAAGTATAAACAAGAATACCATGATCATAGGTAATGTGAATGAAAAAAAGAATAACGGATGAAACATAAATGTGTGATGCTCATTAAGCTTTCATCAGAATTAAAATTGTGCATCTTTAAAAGTACAATCGCACTTCAAACTCAAAGAAGCCAAATTTCTTCAGACATACTCCTATTATCCTATTTACTTAACGCATTAAGTATTAACAAGACGGATCAGTTATATGAATGCATTAAGTATAATACTCAACCAACTAATATGCAATCCACCGTTGATGTTTATAATTTTCTTTTCCTCAACTACTCTCATCATGGGCTAAATACTATGTGATGTGAGTTCCCTTAATGAAAAAGGTAAAGCTGAATCTTCTTTGAATAATATCTAGTACTATACTACTTTCTTCTTCTTTGAATAACCACGAAGATTATACACTGAATCAACAGGCAGTCATCCTACATGTTGAATCTTTACATACAATAGTAGTGAGCATCAAATAAAATGTCTTTTGAAAACATAGATCGCAAACTTGAGACACTGATGTTAATCTTCCTCTGCAATAAAATTCACCATGGCTACACAAGAAACCCATCATTTCTAAAAACGAGAAGATCACGTACCCGATGGCCAATATACTTAGCTCTTCGTAGGCATTCACGGTAAAGCTGAACAAACAAACAAAAAAGATATTTTTATCAGCAAAGAAAAAGGTCCCAAATTTCAAACACAAGCACATAGATTCCACTAAAAAGGAAGCATCAGAAAGTTTAGTCTGTGACCCTAATGGCATTGTTGGCCAGCTCAGGAGGCAGTGCTGTTTGAAGAGACGGCATTTTCGGCGAAAACTACCCAACCCTGCGAAACGAAACCAAACAAGTTAAGTCCTTCAATGTCACAGAGACAATTCATCGAACAGTTTCAAGGCAGAGAGCAAGCTTGATCTAACGAAGAAATTGAACGAGACCAATGTGAGAACAAGGGATTGGGATCATTGGTACTTGCCTGATTCTCAATCTGATATGGATGGATGAAAAATTCGAAATCAAAATCAACTTGTGGTGGACGCAGGAGGAGGAGGAGGTTTGCGAGGTAGTTACGGGCAGTTGATGGGCAGTCTGGGGCGGAGCGGATGGAGGTGGAGATGAGATTGGCAACGGTGCTGTCGTCAAAGGAATAACCGAATAAAGATTTGGAATGCTAAGGTGAAGAAAAAAGGATATTGTCTACGAAGCAGGGACGCTTTTTTGGGGGCAAAACACATAAATAAACTAAAACTAGTCTAATATTATGTGATTTACCCAAAAAAATGTTTTATTGATCTTCAAATCATATTCCTATATAAATTCAATTAGTTAAATTCGATTTAAGTGATATAGTAATAAATCGAATTAGTAAGATTCGAATTACATGAAAATTCCTATTTTTTTGCATAAATCAAATTGAAGGAAGCAGTAAATCAAGTGTGATCTATTTGAATTACATGTCTTTAATAAATCGAATAAGACGGTTCGATTTATAAATAAAAATGGCCAGGATAAATCAAAACAAACAAGGTCGAATTAGTGTTTTGAGCTATATGTACAAATCAATTTACCAAGATATATAAATGGACGTAAGTTAATTCAATTTATTATTGATTCAAACATAGATAAATAATACATTTAATAATACCCATAATGAATATAATAAAGAGTACATTCAATAATAAATTAAAAAAATAATAATTATAAATATTTTCTATAAATTTTTTAAAACGTGGTCAATAGATTTAATAATACTAATTGACCAATAAAATATAATATTTTTGACAAATATTTTACTAATTTTAAATATTAAAAACTAAATTCTAAATCTTAAATTTTATAATTATTTATAATTTATATTGAAATTTTTAATTATTTATAGGAAATATTTATAATTATTATTTTTTTAGTTTATTATTGAATGTATTTTTTATTGTATTCATTATGCGTATTATTAAATGTATTCTTTATATATGTTTGGACCATAATAAATTGAATTAACTTACATCAATTTATATATCTTGATAAATCGATTTGTGCATATAGCTCAACGCATTGATAAAACAAGATTTCCATATAATTTGAATCTTACCAATTTGATTTGCTACTATATTGCATAAATTGAATTTAACCAATTCTATTTACATCGAAATATGGTTTGGGGATCAACGTAACATTTTTTTATTTAGGTGAATCACGTAATATTGGACTAGTTTTGATTTATTTATGTGTTTTGTCCCACTTTTTTGAGTTGGTGTGTTTATGTACTCTTATTTGACATGTGTATCTATTGTGTCCAACTATATTTTAATAAAAATAAAAAAATTTTCGTCAAACATAGTTGAACATACTTAAATATTAGGGTTAAGTACGATTTTGGTCCTTAAGGTAGGGGCTGAAAATTTATTTCGTTTCCGACCTTTTTTCGCTACAAAATGGTCCCAAAGATTTAACTTAGTTTTAAAATTGTCCTTTTTACCAAAATTTTAATTTTTATTACCAAATTATCCCTAATTAAAAAATATTAAAAACAAAAAAAATGGGTTAAAGGTTGGGGAACAGGGGAAGGGTTAATCACGCTGGGGAGGTGGGTTTTTAATGGAAGAAGAGGGAGAAGGGAAGGTGGGGAAGGGAAGGGGAAGGGAATCCGCCGCCGCTGCTCCTCGTTGTCGCCGCTGCTCTTTGTCGTTCAGTCGCTGGAACTCGCCGCTGCTCCTCGACGTCGACGCCAGTAGATCCGGGAGGGTGGACGTCGTGCACCGCTCGCCACTCGCCGTTTCTGCTTCTTCTCCTCACTCAGTTGCCGGTCGTCACTGCTCCTTGCCGGTCGCCACTGCTTCCAATTGGGTTTGCTGTCTTCTTGGTCCACTTGACAACCATTCCTATCATTGGAACTGGGATTAACCCAGCTAGGAGTCTTGGTGCTGCCATCATCTTCAACAGAGACCATGCCTGGAATGATCAGGTATATCTTCTCGTTTCTGGCCTTTTTTTCTCACTCATTTCTTTCTGAATTTCATATCTCCTTTCCTTCATTACAGTGAATTTTCTGGATTGGGCCTTTCATTGGAGCTGCTCTTGCTGCTGTGTAGCACCAGATAATCATCTGATTTCGATTCTGTTTATGCTTCTGATTACATTGATTTTACTTCTGATTACATTGGGCCTTTCTTTTTGTTTTTACTTCTGTTTATGCTTCTATTTCACTCTGATTCTAATTTTGTTTATGCTTCTGATTACATTGATTTTGCTTCTGATTTTATTATTGTTACTGCTGGTGGTGTTGTTGTTCTTCTGCTTTTGGTTGTTGTGGCTTCATTGTTGCTACTGCTTTTGCTCTGTTTCTGGTTGAATTTGGGGAAGTAAAGGAAGGGGAAGGGGATTCTGGTTGATTTTGAGGAAGAAGGGGAAGGGTATTTTAGTCCGAACGACGATTTCAAAACTAAGTTAAACCTTTGGACCATTTTGTAGCGAAAAAAGGCTGCGAACAAAATAAAATTTCAGCCCCTACCTTATGGACCAAAATCGTACTTAACCCTAAATATTATTATTTATCAACATG
>NC_029788.2:12920900-12927449 GCF_000816755.2 Arachis ipaensis
GACAAAATAATTTAAAAATATAAAATATATATTATAAATATGTGAAAAAATAATACATATAACTATAACAAATAATTAAATTGATTAAATTTACTAAACTAATTTTTAACTTCTCTCAATGTCAAAAAATTATATTTAATTTATATAGATGTATTAATATTTTGGTTATAACTTTAGTTAAAAAAATTGATTCTTTAAATTTGCTTAGCAACTACATAAATTGAGTTTGTCTATAAAATTTTTTTTTTTGGGTTCTGTTTCTAACAAATTCTTCATATATGAATTCAGAAATTTATACCAATATATGAAACCAGAGTTGATTAGTGCTAATTAGAAAAAAAATTATATATTCATATATGAATAGACAAATCTACACATGCAAATAGAAAAAGTAACATTGAAAAAGAATACAATGAAAAATGAAAAATAAGAATATATTGAAGCTCAAAAATTTAAATATGAATAATTTTTTGGTATTGCCCTTTAACGATTTTTTTATATGAAAAAAATATTAGTGTTTTTGTTAGAAATGGAAATATTTAGTGTAATTACAAGTGAGTAGATTGAGATAAGCCTCAAAGTGGTCCCTGAAGTTACCGTCGAGTCTCATAGTAATCCCTGAAGTTAAAAATTACTTATATTCATCCCTGAAGTTGCACTCCGGAACTCAGACTCGTCCTTCCGGCCAATTTCGTCCAGCTGGCGCAACCGAAAAGCTGACTTGGACCCGTTGGTGACACGCTGTCAGCATAACAGCTAGCTGACGTGGCGACGTAAACTGTTTTGACTCAATTTGGTCCCTAAATTGAGGTTAAAAACCCTAACCCCCAATTGACTCTCTTCTCCTCTTTTCTCCATCGCACACTCTCTTCTCCTCTCTTTTCCATCGCACCAGAGGTGACTCTCCTCTACAGTGTCTTCTCCATCTTCGAAAACCACACGTTATGGCTAGCGCGAGCAATGCAGTTGGGAGCTCCAACAACCCACGATCATTTGGAAGCATCATGAGGAGAATGAATAGAAACAGAGATACGCGTCTGCCAGAATGGTGTGGGTGCGGGTCGAGACTAGTGTTGCGATGGTCAGCAACGGATTCTAATCCAGGGAGACCATTCGTGGATTGCCCAAACTACAATGTAAGTGTTTGATGCTGTTGTTTGCTGTAATTCTGGATGTAAACTTGGTTGATTCACTTTTCTGGGTGCAGACTGCAGGTAAGAGGTGGTGTGGGTTATTTCTGTGGGTGGATAAAATTCTGGAAGAAGATGCGGTAACATGTGATGGTAGAACAAGCTCTTTAAATGACAACAAAGAATGAAGGATGAAGATTACATTCTGAAGTTAGAGTTCTCAAAATGGGGAGGGGAGGGGAGGGGGGATTTTGCTGTTTACATGTATGCTGCTGCTATTGATTACAGTTGTTGTGCTTGTCTTAAGGTTAGATAGGCAACAGAGTCAATTGTATTTAGCAAAAAAATATGTGACATGGGATATGCATATGTTGTTCTGTTCATGTACTTGTATCTGTCCTTTTGGTTGAAAGAAATGCAGATTAAACTGTTTTACATGACTGTGTAAGAATAATTTGGAATTTGAATAAACAAAAGGTTATATGTAAATAATTGTTCCTGCACTACTAATGGATTCATCTAATGGAATTAATCTTAATTTCATATCAGAGACCAAGAAAAAAAATCTGCCATAGCTCAATTCAAGGGAGTCATAATCCATATTCATATATTCATAATGCAGAAAACATATTTAAAATAGGCATTACAGAGTCAGAGCAATATTCAACAAGTATATCAAAGTTCTCAACATATTGAGAACACAAGTTTTGAACACTAAAATCCCCAACACTGGGTTCAAAATTTAGAAAGCACGCTGCTTCATCAAAATAGATAAATAAAATAATCTTCTCCTAAACGTAATAATCCTAGTATTCATTCTTTGTTTCTGGGTGGTCTGAATCCAAGGTTGGGAACAAACTTCATGAAGTTAGCAAGCCTTATAACGGTCCCCTGTGATGCACCTTGCATAGGATGAGACGGATGATTTGTTGCGGGTTAACTGGTTGCTGGTTGGGTGGTTGCGGCTTGATTGTTGCTTCCTAGAGTTGCCTTTTCTTGTTTGGAGGACTTCCTTTTGGGAGGGAGTTTTGGTGGCCTCATAGGACAAGGCAAAATCTATTAGTGAAGACATGTAAAATAGTTAGTAAAAGTGTATAAGAACATGCACATAATAAAATGAATGTCATCTAATTTTTTGAACCTATTGAGAGTCATCGGTTTGTGACAAGGGTGGTTGACTGAGTTCAAGCTGAATTTCGGTGGGGGGTTGTGGGATAAGGGTGGCTTCACCACCATTAGCAGTAAGGGGTTGGACAGCAGCAGCCTCTGCAGCAACAGCAGCATCCTCATTAGCAGCTCTAGAGTTACATAAGTGACATCAGAATGGTCCCTTCAGTTTTATAAGTGACATCAAAATGGTCCCTATTCTTTACATACAAATCAGTTCATTATATACACAGCAGTTCATCAAGTATTAGTCCATCTACTAAGTAAAGCAGTAGTTCATTATATACACAGCAGTTCATTATATAAGCAGTGATCCAACTACCCTGTAATGAATATTTTCTCACTTACTCTATTATCACAGCAGCCAATACTAATTATACAACAACAAATAAATTTCTAAAACGTACCTTCTGCTTATCTGATATGAAACAGAGCTTGTTTTGCTTATAATCTCCCAAGTCTTCATGAAGTAATTCCAAGAACCACCTCCAGTTTTCAGTATTTTCAACAAGGACAATTGCATATGCAATCACATACATATGATTCTCTGCATATCTAATATGTAACAGAGCTTGTATTTTTTATAATCACATTCTTTGTTGTCATTTAAAGAGCTTGTTCTACCATCACATGTTATTGCGTCTTTTTCCAGAATTTTATCCACCCACAGAAACAACTCACACCACCTCTTCCCTGGAGTCTACACCCTGGAAAGTGAATCAACCAATTTTATATCCAGAATTACAGCAAACAATAGCATCAAACACTTACATTTTTAGTTTGGGCAACCCACGAACGGTCTCCCTAGATTAGAATCCGTCGCTAACCATCACAACACTGGTCTCAACCCGCACTCACACCATTCTGGCAGACGTGCATCTCTGTTTCTATTCATTCTCCTCATGATGCTTCCAAATGATCGTGGGTTGTTGGAGCTCCCAGCTGCGTTGCTCGCGCTAGCCATAACGTGTGGTTTTCAAAGATGGAGAAGACACTGTAGGAGAAGCAATAGAGGAGAGTCACCTCTGGTGCGATGGAGAAGAGAGGAGAAGAGAGTCAATTGGGGGTTAGGATTTTTAACCTCAATTTAGGGACCAAATTGAGTCAAAACAGTTTACGTCGCCACGTCAGCTAGCCGTTGTGCTGACAGCGTGTCACCAACGAGTCCAGGTCAGCTTTCCGGTTGCGCCAGCTGGACGAAATTGGCCGGAAGGACGAGTCTGAGTTCCGGAGTGCAACTTCAGGAATGAATATGAGTAATTTTTAACTTCAGGGATCACTATGAGGCTCGAGGGTAACTTCAGGGACCACTTTAAGGCTTATCTCGAGTAGATTTTGTAGGTGAGAAGTCAACACGTAGAGGAAGAAAATATTGAACACGTGATAATATTCTAACTAACACGCAGGAGACGTGTTGAAACGCGTAGTGAGCGTATTGAATATTTTTATAATAATATAATATACTTCAAATATTAATATTCAACTAAAACACCATCTCCACTTCTATATTAAAAATAATTTCTGTCCTTCAACATGAGTACGTGGGGTGTTGTTCAATTAAAAGCTTCTTGTTATTGATGAGAAACATTTTTTAAAATTTTTTAAATTCATCTCGCACTGAGCAAGATTCCTTTATTTATTTAAAAAAAATTAGGTACGAAAAATATTTAAAGAAATTTTTAATCTGTAAAAATAATATGACGTGACATTTTTGTTAATTTTGAGACTGCGAGAAATGTAAATAATAATTTAACATTATTTCAAACCAATTTAACTATTTTGTGAGAAAAAGCAGGTAAAATAATAATAAAAAAATTAGTTTTCTCTTGATCTCTTCCTATATAAAGGAGTTAGTGTTCTAGAACAACATTCATTTTTGTTTTCGTTGAGCAAATTAAAACGGTGATCTTGTATAAGATTTTAATATGTAAGAGTTCTCTTCAGAAGTTTTTCTTTTAGAAGCTATGGAAATTAATGTGTATTTATTAGTATATTTTAAAGGTGAGATTATATTATATACAAATAAAAGTGTGAAATTTATTTGTGCAAGTCCGACATATTTATTATTTCTTGTACGATGTCATTTGTAAAGTTACAAAGTCACTATGCCAACACATATACAATGATTTATCAAAAAGAGTTAGCAATATTTTATACAAGCAACTAGTGTTAGTTTTTAGTGATGTAATATAGTTTTAAGTAATGAACGTGACCGATGAAGCTACCATGCTATAAATGTTGATGATTTATCGATAGAATCAGGCTTATACGTCGATGATCGAGTTGTATGTTGAATTCGTTGAGTTGGCTATCAGTCACGAGGTGGACGAATCCTTCCTAAATGAAGGGGGCAACATAGACTAAGAAGAAAATAACAGTGATAGCAAAGAAGAGTTCTTATCCAACAATGACATGTTGAGAGAAAACAAGACTACCGACACGGAAGTTCAGACTACAACAAACACAGTAACAAGCCAACATCCCTTTGGTGTGCCATCTTTCATGCGTGTTTTGGATCTTGAAGCTATGAACGCACCAAAATTTCCTGAGTTGGCAAACTCAGGTATGTCAGCCTATCATTTTTTTTTTGTGATGACAATTTTACTTTCAATTGTCAAATTTCGGTTATACATTTTAATTTTAGACGTTGAAAAATATATTTGTTTTTAAGTTACCAATTAAAGTGTGTTTCAACAATAGTTCACTATTTAAAAAAGATAAATTTTGCTCAACTTGAGAGTACTTTTTAATAAGATCGTTTTGTGCGAAAGTTAAAGAAAAAAATAACTTAGATATTGTGACTGCTTCGATGAAATATCGTACAAATCATTGAAAATTGAAAACCCTTTAAATACAATTAGATATACTTTTTTAGAACTTAGAAATTGTTATTTTGCATACACAGGTGTTTCTTTTGTTCAAGATAGTGAGCTTATTATTGGAATGCAGTTCAATTTTAGAGAGGCTGTAGTCTTGGCAATTAGAAATTACACTATTTCCAAGGGTGTTGATTATAGGGTGTTTGAGTTTGAGCCTTTGACGTTTTATGCGAAATGTTTGCAGTATGGTAAAGGTTGTGATTGGCTGCTTTAGGTTATTTTGATTCAGAGAAAATATTGTTGGGAAATTAAATGATACAATAGAAGTCTTACTTGCACTATGAGCACAATTTCTCAAGAGCATTCGAAACTAGATTCTGGCATAATTGCGGATGCTATAAGGCCTCTTGTTGAAGCCGATCCATCTCTAAATATCCGAGTTGTGATTGCAGATGTTCAGTCGAAATTCAACTATACGATAAGCTATCGAAAAGCGTGGTTGGAAAAGCAAAAGTCGATTGCAAAATCTTTGGTGGTTGAGAAGCTTCTTATGAGTGTTTGTCGGCATGGTGTATGGCAATGTGTGCTCAGAACCCAAGATCAGTAGTTCAGGTTGATACTATACCAGTATATCGTGGATCTGAGGTGGAGGAAGGTGTTAAGATTATGCGCCAAGTTTTTTGGAGCTTTCATCCATGTGTTAGAGCGTTCCAACACTGCAAACCACTCGTGCAGGTTGATGGCACACATCTATCTGTATGGACGATATAAAGGAGTTCTTTTGGTTGCTGTATCTCAATATAAAAACCAGAATATTGTGCCACTTGCTTTTGCCATCGTTGAAGGAAAGACCGCTGCCGCATGGCACTTTTTCCTAAATAATCTACGAAGGAATGTCGTCAGAAGGGAAGGTTTCGGTATTATTTCTGATAGGCATGAGTCTATTAGTGCAGCAATGGCTAGATGTAATGGTGCGTGGATTTCTCCTAGGGCATTTCATCTATTCTGTATCTGACATATTTCGTCAAACTTCCTACAAAGATTCAAGACACCTTACTTGCAAAAACTCATCATAAACATGGGTAAAACATGTTCTTTATATTGAGTTGATCTCTGTTGAATTTAAATTTTTATGTACTATTTGAATTACTGATGAGTGGTGTTATCTTGAAATGAATTTTTTAAAGGGTATTCTAAGATAAAACAATAATACATCGAGCAGTACCAACAGTTGCAGAATCAAGAAGAGGCATATACTCAATAGTGTGACACTATTGATCGTCGACAGTGGGTTATGGCTTTTGATGAAGGGCATCACTAGGGTCAGATGACAACCAATTTGGTTGAGTGCATAAACTCTCTCTTGAAAGGTGCTCACAACCTCCTGGTCACAGCATTGGTCAGGGTAACCTTTTACCGCTTGAATGAACTAT
>NC_029788.2:12927637-12929359 GCF_000816755.2 Arachis ipaensis
CTCTCAAATTTTGCGACTGTAAAGTTGCAGGAAAATTTACAAGCATTAGAGAACATACAAGTGCATTATTTTGATAGATGCGACGAAGTTTTTGAGGTTCGTGAGATGCCTAGTGGGGTTGAATACACCGTTGACTTTAGGCACAGAGCCTGCGGATGTGGCAATTTCCAGGTGACACGACTTCCACGTCATCACATTTTGACATGTTGTGCCAACAAGCGTCTAAATTGGCGTGTTTATGTTCATGATATCTACAAGATGGAGGAAATTTGAAGAGTTTATTGGACTGAGTTTGTACCAGTTGGAGATTCAAGCACATGGCCAACTGACACCGGTCCACGGTTGATCTCTAATCCTGCACTTAGGCAAGGTGGTAAGCGTTGACCCAAATAACCCGATACTTAAACGAAATGGATTCCCACCAGATGCGTGATTCGCGAGGATGCAACTTTGTTGGGGCAACAAACATAGCCGTAGTCGATGTCCTCATCGTGCTGGGTCGAGCTCAGGTCGGGGAGGACCTATTGCATAGTTAGTTGTGTTGGGGTCTATAAGAATCAATATCTTCCTAGAGTTTACATGATTAATTCAGATGTTGTCTTTGTGTTTGATGTGTTATTGTAGTTGTCATTAGAGTGTTATTGTTGTAATATGTTGACATTAAGTTTTTGGTTCTTCCTTTTTTCTAGGTTTTACAGCACATGTTTCATTGCTATGTTTATTGTTGTAATAAAGTTTCATTTGAGGTTACAAACCAAACAGTTAATTTTGAAAAATTAAATAACGTAATATATATGATAGTTGGTACAAAAGAGTTCATAGTACATAAAAAATTTACATCACATCACACACAATAGGAGCTGCCTAAGAGTACACTACACTACAAAATTACACGAGGTTCAATTTTTCTTCCTTTTTTCTAACCAACTTGGTCCGCCGGCTACAAACTTCTTTCCATTCTTAAGCATTTTTCATGAAAAGCAATGAGCTGAGTTTATCTGGCGGTGCCACATGAGTCCGAAGAAAATATGACCTTTCATGTCCACTATCGCATTGGCGGTTGCCACCTGCACTACCACGTGGGGAGTCATCATCATTGTCATCCCCATCACCGCTGTCACCCATGCTTGCATCCTCACATCCCTTATCATCCTCTTCGTCAGAATCGCTACATTTGTCTTTTTTGCGCATTTGCCAGGCTTGTTCGTTTAGGCGTGTATCAAGCCTATCATGCATGTAGCCGAAGCCACCATCAAGGCAACTACCTTTGGAATACGTAGACGCTGCGAGCAGACTGGCCAATATTGCCAAGAACATGACTAGCACAAGCATCTAGTGACATACGACCAGGAACCGGTAGACTACAAACAGAACATGCATGTGATTTCTCGTTATTATGTGGTTCCTGTTGCTGAGCATTTCTTGGTGAGGCCGAATTCTAAAATGAAAATCGAAACTGATCTCATCCTAACTCCATCAACCGAGATATTGAAGAATTTTCAACATTCCCTTCTTGTTGTTTCCATTGTTGTTGTTGCGAATGAGGTGGTACCGGTGGATAGTATAATGGAGGAGGTCTGTGTAGATAGTGCGGTGGTGGATACTGCAGATGATAGTCCCCTGGTGGAGGTGGATACTACGGTGAGTATTGTGGTGGGTAGTATGGTGGATACTATGGTGGTAGTGGGGGCGGATAGTATGGCTGTAATGGTGGTCGTTGTC
>NC_029788.2:12929667-12935021 GCF_000816755.2 Arachis ipaensis
GCATCAAACGGATTGACCTAAACTTTGCCGAATACAGTCAAATGATCACCAAAATCTCTTCTATACCAAGTGATGTATTCAATTGTAGGTGAATAAGGATCTACCTGAAAGCAAGGTTCTAAAAACCAGTTCAAATTGGTCGAACCGTGAACCCTGCCAAACACGGTTTGGGTAGAAGTCAAAACCACTATATTTAAAAACCAGCGTTGGATTGTCGAACCGGCCAGAAACCTGTTGGTTAAATCGAACTGTGGCCCGGTCGATTTTTGAAATGTGTAAAAAACGGTGCATTTTTGGAATGGTGAAAGTGAACCCTAACACCTTTCTCCAATCCACTCTCCACTCTCCACTCTCTAGTATCCACTCTCTACTAACGGGTAGAAGCATAACGCGAAGCAGTACTCATCTAGAGGGCTAGACCTCGAGCTTTCAACGCAACTTCCGTCCAGCCACCACTGCCGTCAAAACTTTTGTGGAGCTAACGTCTGCCAGCTCTATTCGTGCAACCACTTTCTATTGCAAAGTCAGCTCGATTTGATCTTCGATAATCAGAACCACTTCCAGTGCCACTTTCCATCACGCAATATCTTCCCGCTGGCGCTAGCTCTATGCCACCCTTCCACCCTGTCAGGCACTTTCTTGCCTCTTGCCAGCCACTGTCCTCGCCAGCTCTGCATTTTTCTAGGCTTCTAGCTTCTAACCCAAGGTATAAATTTTGTTCTTTGTAATAATAATTGTTGAAGCATTGATTAATTGTTGGTTCTAAACCTTGTTATTGAAGGCTTGGAGCATGATTAATTGTTGAAGCATTGATTAGTTGTTTGGTTCTAAACCTTGCTATTGAAGCATTGATTAATTTTTATATAATTGATTAATAATTGAATAATTGAATAATTGTTGAATAATTTTGGATGTTGTTTGTTGAGATTATTGGGTTGGAGAGGGTTGTTGTGATATTGTAATTAGATTGTATTGTTATTGGATTGCTGGTAATTTTTAGGTTTGGATGAGAGTATCAACCAAGAACTACATAGGAATAATAATGCTGAGAATAATTCGGCTTTAAATGAACCTTCTCTTCCTCCTGGATCTAACGATAGTCAATCACAAACTTCTAATGTTCCGGAGAAAACTCATCTTGCTTGGAGATATGTTGCTTTACAAAATATAAATGAAAAACCGCATTACCAATGCTTATTTTGTCTGAGTACTTTTGGGGGAGGGAGAATTAATAGAATGAAAAAATATTTGGCGAATATAGGTGGAGATATTAAGAAGTGTTCTAAGGTCCCTTATGACGTAGAAAAACAAATAGAAGGTTTATTGAAAGAGATTCAGAAAAGTAAAACTAGTAAAAGGAAAGTAAGTTTTAATGAAGAGAGTAGTGATGAGATTGAGGATGCAATTGATGAAGCAATAGCGCAAGAAGAACAACAAACTCCGAGTCAGTTACCAACTATGCAGGTGATTAGAGGCGATCCAGAAAAGAAAGCAAAAACCATTATTCCTCCTTTGTTTGCACCAAGATCAACTCTGGGAGGTCAATCAAGTCTGAAAAGTGTGTTTCAAAACAAAGAGGCGCTTCATGAAGTTGATAAACGAGTGGCTAGATGGCTTTTGGATTGTAGGATTCCTTTCAATGCGGTTACGTCACCATTTTTTCAAGATATGTTGGATGGTGTTGCTGGCATTGGGGCAATGAAAGATATACACTTATATAGAGATCGAAAGGAAAGCTTTGATAGGCCTGAAGCTTTTCGAGCTACAAAAAACCGTCAACCTAGTAAGAATATATGTTTGATAGTAACTTATTTTATGTTTTCATTTCCTTAATTTGATAACTAATAGTTAGGTTATAGGATTGTAACTTGTAGATGAATGGTGGAGGTTATTTGGTGGTTCTGCTCCATGTTTACAAAACATTACAATTCGCATTCTTAGCCAAGCATATGCTTCTTCGAGGTTTGAAAGGAATTAGAGTCTTTTTGATCAAATTCATACAAAAAGAAGGAATATATTGGAGCATGATAGGCTAAATGATATTATGTATGTTACATATAATTTGCGTCTTAAATCCAGGTAATATATATTTCATACTTTCATTTCATATCATTAGATTTTGTGTAGTTGATATGTTATACTAGACTTATCATATATTGTATTTAATTTGTTAGGACGGAAAGACAAAAAAGAAAGCAAAAGGTGCAATATGATCCAATCGATTATGAAAACATTGATTTGGTTGACTTTTGGGTAACGGAAGAGGTTGTTGAAAAAGAGTCTGATCTTCTTAGTAATATTGAAGACTTGTTTCGTGAGTATTATAGTTTATTTTCTGATCATTTATTACAATAATTTTAATCTTGAATTTATTGATAATGTATTATATATTTTGTTAGGTGATATTGATGTTAATTTAGATCAAAGTGGTGGTGGTGGTGGTAGTAATAGTATATTTTATGCTGCACCATTTGATTTTTCTGGTCCAAGTAGTAGAAATGAAGATGATGATATTAGCGAAGCAAATCTGCAGCAAGTTATGACAGATTTTGATGATTGATAACAAACTTGGATGTTGGCATTTTATATTTGGTTGGTTGTTTTTGTTATTTGACTTTTGAGTTTGTATTTGAATGAGATCATAACATTCTGCTTTATGTAATACTTTTAATTTGGATGATATTTTTAAGTTTATATTAGACTATAATTATGTTTTAGTGTGTTTATTTATATTTTATTTATTATTTGATTATAAAACAGTTTTCTCGATTGAACTATGGTCAACCAATTGAACTAATGAACCTGTGAACTAGTAGTTAGAATAGTTCGATGACCAGTTCAATTTTCAGAACCTTGCTTGAAAGTCATCAATGGTATAGTGTCGTCGGTGCACCTCCCACGTTGCGATCCAGTCACTATGATATAGTATCCAGTTGGTGTTTTGTTCACCACGCAACGTAACATTGTGTGCCTCCTCCAAATTCTTTGGTTGGCCAGGTTCAGGTTGTGGATAACTAAATTGCTGACAAACTCTATCAGTTGGGTGTCATTCTATAATCTCAAAGTTGATCAATGGACCCATAACAGTCTATATCTCATGATGACCATATACATCTTGCGGCACCTCAAGCTAGATGTGTACATACGGTCGCCACAAAAATTGCATTAAAATGTTCCATCAGTCAAATAGAATTTAACAACAGTAAAAATACTATTTTTTATTATATCTCACGATTTTTAGTTATTATCTCTTTAGGCTGCATATCGTCCATCAGCTGCCTAACTTGTGCTACTTTCATTTCTTTAGGATCTGGTGTTCTTTTCCGTTATTCTACCTAAAAATATTAACATTTCTAATTACAAACATGACAACAATGACTTAATATAGTAGTATACAATTCATCAGGTAATAATACTATTTTTCAAGTAAAAAAACAATTTTACCTTCGTACCAACAGAAATACTCCACGTGCAGAAACGGGTGTAGAAATCGGAGCTACCAAGGCATTCGCTCTCATGCCAAGACATATAACCGCACTAGTAGACCAACCATTTCCTTCGTATCATAACGCGAGGCTCGACACAAGGACTTATACAAATATGCCAAACACGTCAATCCCCAATGGTAAGAATTGATTTCCGCAAAATTTCTCAACATGGGCAAGTACTTACAACTCACCATCGATGTCGACTTGTCAAGAAACAAAGTGGTCCTAATAAAGCAGAATATGTGACAACGGACATAACATTGCACAGACTCTGGAGTGTCAATGCCTCCGCATTACAGATTTTTGTGATCCATGACAGTTTGATCGCACTAGATACATGATTGTTTTCACCCGACAGTATCCCAAAGTTGGCCACGCATTCATCGACCACGTGGGCAAAACAACTATCTGTTCTTCTACTTATAGCACGACTATCAGTCGAGAGACCGTAGATGTGTGTCACATCCTCCAGAGTGATTGTATATTCACCCACCGGAAGATGGAACGTATGTGTCTCCGGCCACCATCTATCTATTAATGCTGTCATTAGGAATGATTTACTATTTACTCTTCCTGTTTGAGAAACGTGATAGAAATCGATTTTTTATAATGCTTCCATCACCAACTGACTAAACCATTTTGGGAGAACCAATTTTCTCGGTCATAAAACTATCTTCACCTAAATATGAATAAAGAAAAAAAAGATACACTAACATTATTTAACGAAAATAACAATAAATATACTCATAATTAAAATTAGAATATTAATTAATAAATAAAATCTAAATAACGTATATATTTTTTAGAATAATTACCTAAATCAGTCTTTAAGGATTTTAAAAGCAGACATTTTAATTTTTTTAAAAAAATTAATACACAAAAATATCTCCAAGGTTTTATTCCTATAGACAAATCAGTCTCCAATTTATTTTCTAGCAGAATAATTACCCAAATTAGTCCTCAAAAATTTTAAAAGCGGACATTTTAGTCCAAAAAAAATTAATACACAAATCAATCCCCAACATTTTTTTCCGTCAGACATAATAGTCCTCATCTATTTTTCGGCTTGATTCACTAAATTCTTCAAATATTTATTAGAAAAAGAATATTAGTAGATATTATAATCAAATTAACTTTAAAGGTTAAGTTAAACCTATTTGTTTTTTAACATGATATTTTAAAAAAAAAAATATTATTGAACCATCTTCGCTACATACACAATTTTAAATCTAACAAAAGGAGATGTACTAAGTCTCGTATTATTTCAAATTAAAAGCATATTATTGTAGTTTGTTTAGTTTTGTGTCTTGTTCTTTGTATGTTTCATTTTGTTATGTTGAGTATTCTCTAACTCCAAATCAGATATATCTTTCAATAAAAAGTGATTCAAACGTTGATTATATACATGTGTATGCACTATGTAAGATTGTAAGTAGATATGCTCATACAATCATCATCACCGAATACGCATAATAATAATAATAATAATACTGTTGTTCAATAAAATTATTAGACTAATTTAACATACACATTCATGTAGTATATATATATTATTTTTTATTTATACTGTATGCAAAAACTTTGTTAACAAAAAAGTGTCAAATTTGCATTTTTTGTTGGTGAATTACGTTAAAAAATTAAATAGGTGGAAACTGTTATGTCTAATAGAAAAAAGTTAGGGATTGATCTGTATATTAATTTTTTTAGGATTAAAATAATGTTTGTATTTAAAATCTTTGAAAACTGATTTGGATAATTATTCTATTAAAAAATAGACTAGAGACTAATTTGTACGTTAGAATAAACCTTAAGAATATTTTTGTGTATTAATTTGTTTTAAAAATTAAAATTTTTATTTTTAAAAAT
>NC_029788.2:12935112-12944521 GCF_000816755.2 Arachis ipaensis
AGTTTTTTAATTATTTATTTTACCTTTTTAATATTAACATTCAGATACTCATTCTAATAAACTTAATGATAATATTAAGATAACTAGTTAATTTGTCTGAATATTCAAAATGACAATAATATTAACGTATTACAAAAAATTAATAACACTAACAATTTAACATGTGCATTGATGTAAATAATTTTGATAAAATAATAACTTACATATTGAGAATGATTTAGATGTGCAATAATATATTCTTTTGATTCGCACAATTTTTATTCAAATTACACTTTATTCACTAATAACCACACTTTTATTATTGTTAATACATACATAAATTTTATTTTTTCACCTCTCTCTCACTCTTACTTTTACTTCTGACTGCAATACTAAATTTTTCTCTTCGAATACCACAAGAAGGACGAGCTAGATTTATAAAAGTGTAGGAGGTGGGGGACAGTTACCCTCCATGCATGCTTAATGCATGTCTTCTTCTATCTTTCTCGTTCGTCACAGGAAAGTAATTTTGCGTGCTGAGCAGAATCTGTGGCGTCCGTGCGTACGTGTCAAGTCCCCCGCTTCTTGCCATCCGCGAGTTGGCAATGACATCTCCTTGTCATCTGCGAGATGGTGATGACAGTTTTTCGCCACCTACGAAATGCATCCGTCATCACTCTTGTGTCCAATTTCCGTTAAATCTACTCACCTGCATAACATCAAAAAAGTTCCAATATAAAAAATAATTTGGGTAATACTACGATGCGGAAGTAAATTTTTTTCCTCACCTGCTGAAATGTGGTGGAAGCAAAAGAAGGAAACACGTGTTTGCATTTGTCCCTACTTGACCCGACAAGTGCTGTAGTATTGCAGAAATGACATGAAATGTGGGCCAAATTATGCTTAATTAATTAGCGTTAGTTTTGCATATAATATGATGATGAGTTATTTGGGTTTTTTTTGTTTCTAAAACAGATCAAATTTTGAGAAGAAATGGGCTAGATTTAAGTTATGGAAGGTAATTTTTGTTTCATTTTTAAACGTGACAATACATTTAATTTTGCAATTAACCCATGTTTTGAATATTTGTGAGTATAGTGTGGTTTGAAAATATGATGTTTGTAGTGTTAAATTATTGTGTGTTTCTTTTACAGTTAAATTATTTAATTAAAAAATTATTATTAATAAAATTATTTAATTAAGCATAACTTGGCTCACATTTTTTGTCAATTCTGCAATACTACAACATTTGTTAGATCAAGTAGGGACCAATGCAAACACATATTTCCTTCTTCTATTTCCATCGTATTTTCATATTTCAACAGGTGAAGAAAAAAATTTGCTTCCGCACCGTAGCATTTATGACATATTGACCACCCAAATTTAGTAGTATATATGGAAAAATAGAATGTTACGTTGATACTTGTTGTGATAAGGCATGAGGTGGATGCCTTTTTATGTTTGGGCGGCTAACTTTTCCAAGTGAAAAGTTTAGATTATCAAAGGAAGACTGAAATTAATTCATTTACCTTTTGTATGCCTATAAATAGGAGGTTAAGCCTCAGGCAAACAATACACAAGCAATAAACAATTCTCTCTCTCTTTTATGTTGCAATACTTCTCTCTCTTTATATTTCTTTATATTTGTTACCTCTTTCTTATTTATTTATTTAGTTATTTTATAACACGTTATCAGCACGATGCTCTAACCAAATTTTAGGAAGACTCCAAAATGTTTCCCATTTAAGAATATTTGGGTGTGCGATATATGTTCCTATTGTACCACCTAATCGCACCAAAATGGGACCCCAAAGAAAATTGGGGATATATGTTGGATATGATTCTCCCTCTATAGTGAGGTATCTTAAGATACAAATTGGAGATGTATTTAAAGCCCGGTTTGCGGATTGTCATTTTGATGAATCAAAATTTCCAACATTAGGGGGAGAGAATAAGCTTCCTGAAAAGGAACTTAATTGGAATGCATCATCGTTGATGCATTTAGATCCTCGATCAGGGCAATGTGAACTAGAAGTTCAAAAGATTATACATTTGCAAAGAATAGCAAATGAATTGCCTGATGTATTTTTCGATACAAAGAGAATAACCAAATCTTATATACCAGCGGAAAATGCCCCAATTCGAATTGATGTCCCAGTAGGACAAGTAGCCATTGAAGAAAATTCACCCCAGAAGCGTGGCAGGACGGAAAATGCTCCAATTCGAATTGATGTCCCAATAGGACAAATAGCCACTGAAGCAAATTCACGCCAGAAGCGTGGCAGGCCTGTCGGTTCCAAAGATAAAAATCCTCAAAAGAGAAAAGAGGTAAATATTCCTGTTGAAAAAGACATAGTAAAGACACCTGCAGTTGTCCAAAATTCTGATATAACACCAGAAGACGTTCAGGTACCTGAAAATTGTGAAAATGACAAGATCTCGATAAATTATGTCTTTACAGGAGAGAAATGGGACCGAAATAAGACAATTGTCAATGAAATATTTGCATATAACGTGGCATTGAATATCATGCATAAAAGTAAGGATCTTGAGCCAAGATCAATCGAAGATTGTCGACAAAGGAATGATTGGCCAAAATGGAAATAAGAAGCCATGAAGGCTGAATTAGACTCACTTGCAAAACGTGAAGTCTTCGGACCTATAGTCCGTACACCAGAATATGTAAAACCTGTTGGATACCGGTGGGTATTTGTGAGAAAGCGAAATGAGAAAAATAAAGTTGTGCGCTATAAAGCTTGACTTGTGGCACAAGGTTTTTCACATAAAGGGAGATCTCAAACAGGATACCTGTTTACATATGGTGGAACAGCTATATCATGGAGGTCTACGAAATAGACGATAGCAGCAACCTCCTCTAATCATGCTGAAATACTAGCGATACATGAAGCTAGTCGCGAGTGTTTTTGGTTGAGGAGTGTGATCCAATATATTATGTCATCATGTGGACTGATTGATCAGAATATAGCTCCAACTGTCCTGTTTGAAGATAATACAGCATGTATTACTCAACTTAAAGGCGGATATATCAAAAGCGATAGAACAAAGCATATTTCTCTTAAATTCATCTTCACTTACGATCTTCAAAATCAAGGGACAATTGATGTCCAACAGATCCGCTCAAGTAATAATCTGGCAGATTTATTCACAAAGTCACTCCCAAAATCTTCTTTTGAAAGATTGGTACATCAGATTGGGATGCGCTGATTTCGAGATATAAAATAATGTCGGCAAGAGGGGGAGACTGTACTCTTTTTTCCTTGGTCAGGTTTTTTCCATTGGGTTTTTCTTGACAAGGTTTTTAATGAGGCAGTCCCATCACAAAGGATATTGTACTCTTTTTCCTTCACTAAGATTTTTTCCCATAGGATTTTTTTAGTAAGGTTTTAACGAGGCATTATCCTGAATGGTCATCTAACGGGAAGTGTTGTGATAAGGCATGAGGTGGATGCCTATTTATGTTTGGGCGGCTAACTTTTCCAAGTGAAAAGTTTAGATTATCAAAGGAAGACTGAAATTAATTCCTTTACCTTTTGTATGCCTATAAATAGGAGGTTAAGTCTCAGGAACAATACACAAACAATAAACAATTTTCTCTCTCTTTTATGTTGCAATACTTCTCTCTTTATATTTCTTTATATTTGTTACCTCTTTCTTATTTATTTATTTAGTTATTTTATAACAATACTCAATTTGTTTGCAAAACGTTATTTTGCAGCCGATTGATAGCCAACACATCAAAATCTTATCAAATACTGACAAAAAGAAATTTACTAACCATATAACATTACTCTTTAAATATTATTTATATTAATGTCCAATCAATGAAAGCAATTACACCAATGTAGATTCTTAAATTCTATATAATCTCATCACACACTATGGGAGTAATAAGTAATAACACCCAAATAGGGACGACGAATCTCAAAAAGTGATAACTAATAACAATTAAAAATGCAACATGATAATATATAAAAATAAGCATTGAAATTACAACAATAATGGTAATTAATTACATTCATATTGTGAGAGCTCAATGAGTGTGTCAGGTTGACCTTCTCTCAAGCAATCAAGGGGAGGAATAGTCATGGTTTCTTGAACTCCATAAGCATTCCAACAAAAAGGGTCATCAAGCAAGTGACCCTCATGAGGCATGAGTTCAACATCGGACATTGTTATGTTTGTGCAAGCAACTGTGTCACTGCATGCAAAGTGTATTGGAGGGGTTCTAACATCATAGGTTCCTTTTATGTTCCTGTATGACACGTCATTCACATGAACACCTGAGGTTTGGTTTAGACATCCTTGCCCCTTTGACAAGCAGTAGTATTGATCTATGATTATGCAGTTTCTCACATTCTCCATTTCTATCTTCTCAAATCTAAGTCCTGTCACTGATCCTGTTCCTCCTTGCCATGTCTTGATCCTGATCCCATTGTCTGATTCCCTTATCTTTGTGTTCATCACTGTTATGTTTGACACACATGCTTGCGAGTTGTGCACACCTAGGCTTCCAATGCTAGAGGGTACAAATGTAAAATCATTATAATCTAAGTTTTTTTTTTTTATGAGTGGCTATATATATTAAAAAAAATATGTATACACTGAAATCAACCTCATATATTAAGAATTTAATTTTTAAGGAGTTTTACATAGATAATTAATTGTGTATTTGTCCTATTAATAAAAGTAACTAATTTTTATATTTACCGCTTAAAAAATCATCTGAACGCATGAATATAATTGAATAACCGTATAAAGAGAGTTTAATTTTGATATATTAACAGTATAAAAGAGTGTTAATAAAATGTAAATTAGAGTTAGATAATATTCTAAAATAGTCTTTAAAAAGTTTTTAGTCAGACACTTTAGTTATTCTTAATAAATTTTAATCATCAAAGTAGTTTCGAAACTTTTATTTCGTTAGCTAAATTAGTTCTCACATCATATTGTTTGTCTTTATGAAAGAGTTGAGTTGAAAATTTTAAAAGTTCTTAAAGATTATTTTTGTCTTTTATTAAATGACAACAGAAACTGATTTTTATTTTATCAAAATTTGATGTAAAGATTAATTTGTCGAACAAAATAAAATAAGAATTGAGTTAGTATAAAGAGTCAGTTTGGATAAACAATTTAATTAAATATAGACCTATTGAAGTTGACCCTAAAATATGTTAAAGATTAAATTGCTGGACTGAAAATTCTTTAGGCACCGATTTAGAATATTACTGATAGGGCTATTGTCCCACACCTTTGAGTCTCTGAGATACAATACATAATAGAATTAATTGCCTATATAAATTGGGGTTAGAGAAAGGGTGAAGAATAGAAAGTGTTATTCATATTAATGATTGGTAGCTTGCACAGTTCCTCCAACTGCTAAAGTAATATAGTTATACGAATCACAAAGAAGAAAATCAAAACTTGTGACCTAACTTAGCTTTTTCTGGAGAAATATTGAAGATCATTTAGATGGTTGGAAGTTGGAACATTTCAATTTCAAACCTAACAAACTTATATTTTTGTTGGATATGAGTTGGAGTATAGAGACACCTACCTCCCGTAAAGTACTATATACACTCTAATTGTTGAAGTCACATTTTTTTTCCTTTTCTTTAGGGGTGGCAAACTGGATAACCCGGCCCGTTCTGCTACAGGTTCGGTGGATTAATTTGGCGAGTTTGGTCTGTTTTACCATCTTTACTTTTTTTTTTAGTTCTATGGATGCATGAACTATAAATTCTTTAAAGTTGTTAATTAAAATAACAAACATCACAAAGATTTTGTATATTATGTCAATTTAACTTGCTATTACTTTTAGGTAAAACTTTGCACTATATATATATAAAATACCTTATGCCATGGCTAGGACCACAAGTTACACCTTCTATTTCCACATTTGAGCAACCGGGTCCAATTGAAATGCAATCATCACCTTTACAAAACACAAATAAATTAAGTTAATTAAAACTATTAAGGTGACATTCATAAATAATAATAAGATTAAAACATTGAAATCAAACTGGTGTCCATAAATAAATAGAAAAAAGTTTATTACCATTGCTTATGATGGTGTTATATATGCCAACATCCCTTGTGTTTCCCAAGTGGATCCCATCAGTGTTTGGGCTAAGTTTAGGTGAGTAAAGGGACACTTCATTGATGAGCACTCCTTCACATCCATCAAATTTCACATGGAACTGAGGACTGTTCTGAATTTTCAGCCCAGCCACCATCAAATTTGAGCTCATGAAGAACCTTATCATCTATAAACCAATAAAATAAAAAATATCAAAATATCTAACCGGTTTTTAGCTATTGTACCACCTAAAACTTAAAGAAAGAAATTTTACGGGATTAAAACTGAAATTGATAAATTTACCAAATTAAAAACTTATATAATTATAAGACAAAAAACAATAATCTAAATGGATAATGGTTTGGTTGAATACTTACTGCTGGGCTATCACATGGTCCTGACACAGGCTCTCCTTCTGGACTCTGAAAATGCCAATTTTATGTAATTATTTTTTCAAGTTTCAAGATTAAATATTGATTCAGAAAAAACCAACAGTGGTAATGAAAAGTTGGTAAGAGTGTGAAATATTATAATATTATTATTGTTAGTTACCCTGTGAGGTTTGCAAGGTAGATCCCACCATTGTTCACCATTGCCTTGTATGATCCCTGTCCCGTTAAGAATCATTTGATCAAGTTTGTAGAACACAAGCCATTGATTGCGCTTATCTTCTTCAGGCCAGTTTTCTGGTCCATCTGGTGCCATTAGAGTTCCATCCACCTACACACACATTTCACATTCTTAATTAATCACCTCTCTCCAATAATAATCATGCACCATTAACATATTGGAAAGGCCATTCTACATTTTTTTTGTAATGTTATTATATATAAGGATCTCGCTAGGGAGACAATGGACTATTTGTACAATGGGTTATTGAGTTACAAAATGAACATCTCCCATACTATCTAAAATAACCATCCGAGTACTAGCATAATAAAGAGTACTAGCATAATAAACATCTTCCCAAAAGCTTAAACTGATTTTGGGGTTTATCAAAGCTCGAACTCTTGACCTTTCGGATCTAACGCTCTAATACCATGCATGATACCACTCATCCCAAAAGCTTCAGCTGATGAAAAGGTAATACTAATGATTATATCTTTAATACTCTCTAAACTTCCATTGTGCACATTGTATAAATATTCCATTGGCTCCTCATACCTTCCCTATATATAAATATAAAAAGGTATAATTAAGACTCCGTTTGATTTTGAGAAGTGAACACTGAACAATAATAAAAGGAAAAAGAATTTTGTATCTTTATATTTAGAGATAGAACAAATAATAAAAAGTCTAATTTACTTTATTTTTTTTACATAAAATTTAGAATAAAAAATATCCTTATAAACAAATGTATGGAGATTTTTTTTTTTTTGTCTCATTTCTGTGGTACCTTAAAAAAATTAATTGTTAAGGAAAAAGAATTATCTTTTTAAAATACAACAATAGAAAACGTTTGACACCCAATAATACCTAAGACTCTAACAAGCACTTATGAAATTTGTTAGTAAGCTACATTTTCTTGAACTTAAGAGATTTAAAAGAAGCTAGCATATTGAAATTCTTACTTGAAACACTAGTCCTGGTTTGCATGGACCTGAAAAGATGGTTGAGGTGATCATGAAAATGTAGTGTTGTGGAACCAGAACAACCCCTGATTCCACTTCACATGCTGCTTTCCATGCTTCCCTGAATGCACCTGTATCATCAGAGCAACCATCTCCGGCTGCACCGAACGATCTTACGTCGAAAACGTTGCAATCGGACGGCGAATTTCCGGGATCAGAGGGCACTGTAGGAGGAGCATTATAAGGTGGTGAAGGATGTTGATTTTTCTTACCCTTCTTGTGAGAATGATGTCTTCCTTCCACATTTTCCAAAACAAGAACAATCATAGTAATCCATAAAATGAAAACCCCATGAATCACACTCATAATTCCAACACTTTTTTGTGACCAATGTTGAAAACAAACAAAAATTAAAGATAAAAAAAAGTTCTAACTTGAGACTCATAGCAAATTGGCCTAGTAAGGTTATTGTTTTATATTTATACTCAAAACATAGATGATGTCTCATGAAGAAATTCTAGGTTGACACGTGTCAATTTCTGGTTGATGAGAGTGTAAATGTGTCGAGGAAAACAGTTGGAAGTTTTTGGAGGCCATTTTTGGTGGTCAATGTTCTGTTTGTTTAATTTGTTTGTTTTGTTAATTAACCCTTCCTTGCGTTGGTTTTTTGGTGTTTCTTCAAATTGAATCTTTATTATATTATCATCTTTTAATAATCTTAATTTTATTTTATTTTTCATTGTTGCTTCTCAATTCAATGCTGTGTGTGATGTGGTCCATTATCATATTCATATGATATGCTTTTTCCTTCTTTCTCTTCTTGACTCTTCCATACATCAATTACCACTTTACCAGTTGTTTTTAAACAATTTGAGGTTCAGATTTTCTAGAAAATTGTGCTGGCACCAAATTATACATGTTATTTATTCTTTCCTTTCTCTTCCAATTCTGTCATTTAAACATTTTTTTTCCTAAGTAAACTATACTTTCAATAATTAAAGATTTAATTATTAATAATTTTAATCATAAAAATAAAAATTAATTCGATAATAATCAATAATTGAGTTAATTTGTAAGAATACTTTTGTCGATTTTTTTAATAGTTTTCTTAAACTGAATTAATTTTTTATAAATATTGAATTAGTTTATATTTCTTGTATCTTTTATAGTTTAAAATTGTAGTTTTGTTAAAATATTATAATAATCATAAATGAATAATCAAGTTTGGGTTAGTCTAGTAGTTAGCTCACTAGTCTACTTAAGTAAGTATCGGGGATTCGAATCCCGCCTTGTACACTTTAAATGGAGTTCAGTATCGTGACAGATTAGTCCTTAAATTAGTTAATGTAGCATTTGTTGAAACGGTAATTAACAAAATAGAGTTGCTCTCCTTATTAAGAAAATTATAATTATTTGGATGAAACTGATCATGAAGTAGTCATGTGAATAATGAAATGTACAATTGAAATTTGATCAAACAAAAACTTCAAATTTGGTTTTATTATATGTAGCACCCTTTTTGTCCAGTCATATGACATTATCTTTACATGTGAGATTTACCTGACAAGAGGCCAAACCGACACATGCATGCAGCTAGCTATTCAAATTCCATAGTATATAAGATATCATAATATTTACTGCATGTGAGTTAATTATGTAATTTTTAATTAGGTAATTATTATTTTTCAGTTAATATTAACTAATTTTTTTAAATTATTCTTGAAAAATATAATAATATTATTATTTTTATTTTTGATAATCT
>NC_029788.2:12944531-12953154 GCF_000816755.2 Arachis ipaensis
AATCTTAAAAGCTAATCATCATTATTATTGGAACTGTAACCAATTTGGGATGATCGAGTGGTCAGTTCACTCGTCCGCTTAATTAAGTGTCGAGGGTTCGAATTCTGTTTTGTGCATGCAGCAACCCATTAGTTAGTGGCAGACTCTTAAATAGAGTTCTGATCTTTGACCTATCGGATTGGGGATACTGTGAAAAAAAAAAATTATTGGAATTGTAAACAATAAATGAATGAAGCTAAGCCTACAGAAGTATATATTTCGCTATAGGAAGACATAAAAAAAAAGGTAAAAAACATATGAACCTTTCATCAAATTGAATCACAAGAAGTTATTAACAAAACCTTGAGTCAAATAAAAATTTTATCTTTCCATATTTTATTGATTAAGAGTCTCTTCTCTTGCCTGCTACATTAAGCAAACCGTTTCTTTCTCTTTTGTGATGTCCCCTCTCTCACCCTTGGAGTTGGCGCATTTGAATATATAATAAAAAAGTAAAAATTTAATTATAATTAATTTTGTAACTAACATTACTTATAAATTTTACAATCTTAATTTAATAGTAATTAGACTATTACTTTTTCATTTTATCAATATCTTATTTTAAAAAATCTGATCACAAAAATATATTGTATTATTTTCTATTCGATCGGCTTTCTAATTCACAAATTTACACGTAGATCAAAGTACTTGAGAGATTAATGATCCTTTTGTTAATAATTTAGCCAACAAAAACATTAAAAGGCTGTGTTTTGGGGACTTGAAAGTTGAAAGAATTATATAAATTAGAAAAGATAGAAAAATGTGTAAATTTGTTAACTATAATATTGCGGTTCAACTAGGTATCCTTTAAAAATCGTACAACATTCAGCCTTTTATTACAATAATTAAAAAAAATTAAAACAAACACAACTAAAAATTATGAATAGATTTATTGTCTTTTTAAAATTAAATACACATTTAAAATACAATCTAAAAAACTGAAATTTAAAATTTAAAATTTAAATTTTTGTTTCAGATTTAATATATTTAATTATTAATATATTATAATTTAAATACATATCTAAAAATCAAATTATTCAAAATTCAAAATTTTGATTTTAAAAATATAAAATAAACCTTAAACTATCAAATTATTAATTAAACTCGTACAAAATACTCAAAGAAGCAGAGAAGTCACGTTTGCGCCATGTCAAAAATTCAGAGGTGCACATGGAAAACTCAGAGGTGCACATCGAGAAGTCATCCTCCGCTGTCGTTCATCCTCTTCCGCGCTCATCCTCAACGCTGCCTTCCTCCTTTTCGGCGCTCATTTACAACACTGTCTTTTTAATGTTTAAATTTAAATTTTAGATTTATGATTTTGGATATGTTTTAAAAATATTTTCTGTATAACATCATAATTTTAGATGTGTTACAATTATTTTTTAATGTTTAAATTTAGATTTTAGATTTATGATTTTGGATGTGTTTCAAAAATATTTTCGGTATAACTTCATAATTTTAGATGTGTTACAATTATTTTTTAATGTTTAAATTTAGATTTTAGATTTATGATTTTATATTTTCTGTATAACTTCATAATTTTAGATGTGTTACAATTATTTTTTAATGTTTAAATTTAAATTTTAGATTTATGATTTTGGATGTGTTTTAAAATTATTTTTTGTATAACTTAATATTTTAGATGTGTTACAATTGAAAAAGAAACTACAATTGAAAATATTTTAGTTTATGTATATAATTATATTCGACCATTCATAATTGTATTATTAACATTTATATTGTATTATTAAAGTTGACTGATTTTAGATGTGTTTTAAAAATATTTTGTATAAAATATCATCCTATCAGATGTATTATAATAAAAAAATAACAACACAATTTTAAATTAATATTTGATTATATACTTTATTTGCAATAACTTTATTAATAAAATTAAATAAGATCAACCTTGTTCTAATTAAATCAGCAGAGTGTCTTTATGTTTAAATTAAAATATAATTAAAAATATTGAACATGATATTTCTTAACAAATTACATAAACACATGTGTGAAAAATAATGATACCTTTCACCAATGCAAAATGAGAGAGTGCTTCAGCTGGAAGGTGGTGATGGTCTTCACCAATGAAGACGAGATGGAGCAGCTGGCAGCGTCCTTTTTGGTTTGGAATTCACTAATGCGTGTGAATATCCCGTAGAATAAGGAATTTAAAAAACTGTATCTGTTACGTGAAGTTACGAAAGTAAAGCAAAGTCACCGTAAACACCAATAAAGTGGGTGGGTTTTAAAATTTAAATTTATGATTCTTTGTTGTTGTTTAGTACGTAGTTCTCCATGAATTTGTAGGGAACATATGTTAGAGTAGGCGACATCAGAATTAACGCATTCACGGGTGGAATCAAACCCTGTCTCTTCATCATTTCATTTAATAAATAAATAATAAAGAAGGCAAACAAAAAAAGAGAACAAAAAGTTACCCGCAAACACGTACGTAACATTGAGAACGACCCTACTACAACAATTTCAGTACTTTGCGGCGGTTTTTTCTAACTGCTGGAATAACCGTCGGAAAATGTGAATTGATTTTGCGGCAGTTATTACCCGCTGTAGTATAAGGGTGAAAAATGATATTTTTAATTTTGTGGCGGTTCACAATCGCCGCTAAATGCGAGTGATTTGAAAACAAAGCCGTTTTGTGGCGGCTGATAACCGCCGCTAAATTCAAAATTTCCATTAAAATTTTAGGTTTTTTATTATTTTGCCTCTTTTGAAAACGTCTATTTATTAAACTTTAATTTTTTTATTTTCAATTAATTTAAAGAAATTGCAACCAAGTAAATATAGCCAAATAACATAACAAACCAAATTAAATATATGCAAACATAACATATATAATGAGATTGTCATAACATCATCCAAAATAAAGTAAGAATACTTAACTTAAAGAAAATAAGTATAAAGCACTAAACCAACTTAAATGCAAAAGTATCTAAGAACATTGATTGAAATTCAAAATTTTTATTGCAGGTCGTGATTGCCAGATGAAGATGGCCTTGCGCGTGACGAGTCCGGTGTATTGCCCAAAAAAGCCAGTTCTACAGCAACTTCAGCTGGCAAATTGCCTCCTTACTGCTGGACTAGATATCCCAAGACCTTATGTATCGACTGTCTCTTCGCCTGCTCTTCTTCTAACTTAGCCGTCAATACTGCAATCCTCCTCTCGTACTCTTCATTGGGCTCTGTAGAACCTGACGGTTGTCCAGCAGAGTTACCAAAGACTTGGGTGGGACATGGTCCAGCACCTAAGGCATGAACTCGTCCTGGCTTCTCCTTTTCGAGAACTTGTGCTAGCGAATCATTTTATGAAAGGTGCTTATATTAGAGGATTTATCCTGTCTCTCAACATTCGCAATTGCTTCCTACAAATATACAACATATTGGAAAGGCATGAGTTAGCAGTAGCATGATATATACAGTAAGCTAAGTTTAAAATTTTCAAAGATGACTTACACTAACAACACGTGCATTGGGATGGATATACGAGTCATTTTTTTTCTTATGAGTCATGATAAACAACTCTCCTCTACCAACGGGCCTTCCTTGCTCTTTCTCCTATATCACTGATATCGACACAATTATGTAAACAACAACAACATATCTAGGAAGATTAATCAAATTCTTAATGCAATATGTGGTAAACAATGATTATATACGTTGATTCCCTTAATTTAATGATTTGGGTTGCAATTGTACATGTTTATCTACTTTTAGAGTTTCTTGATTTAGGTTTAGTAAGGCATACCTTCAAAGAGGAGTAATTTTGATTTATGCTCTCTAGAACTTTATTTTAACTTTATAAATTCAGAGTATGATTTTATTTTCTTCTTTTACATCCTTGTTTGAATGCAAATTTAAATGCCAATAAAGTAAACAAGAAAATCTTATTGGTAAATTTGTTCACATGAGTTAACATATATAGCTTATTTAACTTGTAAATTTTTTTACGTAAAACGAATGTAGAAAAAGTGTTACGAGTTTAAATAACAATGATTTTCTCATATGTAGCTTAAGATAGTAGTTTTACTTAACTAGATTATACCCAGATGATTATTAATAAATAAAACATTGCAATATGTGGTAACACGCATTTTGTGGCGGTTTTGTTTTAAACCGCCGCAAAATGTAAAACGATAATTCACCCGGCGATATCAAACCTGATTGAAATATAACCGCGGTTCAAGAAAAACCACCGCTAAATGTAGGCCTGATTGCAGCTCCAACCCCTAACCGCCGCTATATGCGCCGCAGGTTGTCGTTTTGCAGCGGTTTTATAAAACTGCCGCAATATTTCCGTTGCTATCTGCCGGAATTGTTGTAGTGCTAGCTCAGTGAAACCAAATTTCCCTCCAATTTCTGATATTATAACCTACACTTTATCGACTCGCATAAAGCCCATTACATTATATGTTTAAGTAATTAATAAGGCAAATTACATAAATAAAATTATTTATATTTAATATTATCCAAATACATTTTTTGGATAAAAGTTATATTTCGGTCCTAATTAAATTTTATGTAATCCGTGTCAGGTTAAAACAAATTATGCAAATGCGCATCATTTTTGAGAAGTTGAAACGGATTAGTAAAGTACAGAAACTCTATATAATTTACTAGAAGCTAAAATAAATTTATGAAGATACTGTAGTAAAAAGTAATTCATTAGAGTCCGTAACAATTTATGAAGAAGCATAATCCACTGTTCATAGGCTATAGCCACGAATTACGAAGAAACATAATTGTTGTATCTTTGATGTGATTATTATATCCTAAAAGATCTATTTTAGAGTGCACAGTAGTAAATTTTTTATAAACAAAAAGGAGTAAGTATGAATAAGAAAGAACAGAAAAAAATTTTGTTAAAGACTTACAAGTGAATTGTGTATTACAACTTTATATTTTTTATACACACCCAAAGTATAGAAATATATAACTATATATAGAGAATTTTGTAATACACTACTGCTAATTAATTTATTAACCACATATAGTGTTAATACTCCTAATACCCTCCTCAAAATGAGGGAGGAGTCACCAAATACTCTCAATTTGTCTCGATACTTAGTAAATAATACAGCAGATAAGGGTTTAGTCAGAATATCCACTACCTGATCTTAAGAAGAAATATGAACAATATTTAGTTGCTTAATATTCATTAAATCCCTTATAAAATATAAATCTAACTCTAAATGTTTATATTTACTATGAAGAATCGAATTGGCTGACAGTAAACAAGTGTTTTAATTGTCACGAGTTACCGGTTGAGGTATCTTGAACTCTCTCAAAAGCTTTTTGTTGGACATGATCTCTTCTTGTGCTGCTGCAACCACTCGATATTCCGCCTTTGTGCTGCTGTGACTCACTTTGGTTTACTTCACACTCCTTCACGAGATTAGATTACAACCAAAGTAAACACAGCCCAATAATTGACTTGCGATAATCTAAATCTCCACCCCAATTAGCATCTGCAAATACAAGGATATGAAAGTCAGTAGATTTCAAAAAAAAATACCATTGTTTATTGTACCTTTGACGTATCTAAATATATGCTTGACACTTTTCCAATGTTGTATCGTTGGACTATGCATATATTGAGATACTCGATTAACTGCAAATAAAATATCAGGTCGGGTCATAGTAAATACTGCAATGCATCAACAATTGTTCAATATTATTTCGGATTATGATACACTTTAGAATCATTGGTTGACAATTTGATGCTTGACATCATCGGAATTGGTAATGGATTTGAATGTTCCACTCCTAACTTTTTCAAAAGCTCTGTGGCATATTTGGATTGAGTAATGAGTAGCTGTCCCTTAGGTAAATAGTTAGCTTCTATATCAAGAAAATAACTAAATCTTTCCAAATTCTTCAGAGAAAAAATTGCATTGAGTTCACGAATTAATAGAGAGATTTCATTTGGATTGTTACCCGTGACAATAATATCATCGATATAAACTAAGAGATATATAGCATTGGTGTTTGTGACTTTCATGAATAACGATACATAAGATTTAGCATGGGTAAACCTAAATTGGGTCAAAGTATTGGAAAGTGTGTTAAACCAAGCTCGAATAGCTTGTTTTAACCCCTAAATAGCTTTGTTCATAAGAAAAGTATAGGTAACCAACAAGATTTTTGAACAATGTGTAAACAATGTGAATTAATAGAGTTAAAAGAGTAAATTTAATTAGTAGCATTAAATTAGGGTGTAGTGTATTTTCATTTGATTGTTGATTGTTTATGTTGTTTAAAATTTTCATTGTTTACCTAGCACTCCCTTTATTCATATCACAAACAAGTGAAGAGTTAGTAGTAATATAACCCTCAAGTTGAACCATATAAACTTGTTCATCTAATTTACTATTTAAAAAGATATTATCAAAATTAAATTGCTTAATATCCCAATTTAAAGACACTGCTAGAGTTAATATAATTCTGACTGTTGTTGGTCTAATAACGAGACTAAATATCTAATCATAATGTATTCTCTCATTTGGATGGAATTTTTTAGTCACCAACCTAGTTTTGTATTTAAGAAGAGTACTGTTAAGGAGCTAATGGCCTAAGCGTACAATATATATAATGGGCTAAATCTTTGGTCTATGAATAAAATGAACATCACCCATACTATCCAGAATAACCATCCGAATACCAGGGATAATAAACATCTCATGTCATAAAACCACTCATCCCAAAAGCTTAAACTGATTTTGGAGTTCACTAAAGATCGAACTCTTGACCTTTTGGACCTAGAACTCTAATACCATATCATGAAACCACTCATCCCAAAAACGTAACCTGACAGGACAATGTAACACTAATAGTCATATCTCTAATACTTTCTAAACCTCCATTGTACACATTATACGCTTAAACCATTGGCTCCCTATACTTTCTCATTTAAAAATTCTGTCTTGGCTTTTAATTGCAAAGATTCATTTATTGCCTAAAACATTAGTATTTGGTGGAGCCTCTCTTAAATCCCAGGTTTCACATTTTAGAAGTGTTTTATGTTTTAAATCCATAGCAACGTGGTGACTGTAACACCTATTTAACATTTTTGGAAATATCGTTAGTAAGATCAAGAATAGTGATTATAGAGGCAATTAAAGCAGTAAAAGAGTTATATTTAGTTTTAGATCTTGTTATCATTTGATGAATATTTTAGAGTAAAAGAAGAGGTGAAATAGGAGATAATTAAATCTCAATGCGAGTTGAGATTATAGAACCTGGTGATGTTTGAGAATGAGAGTGAGAATTTTCGTCTACTGAATTTGATAAACTGATTGAGTGATTAGAATTATTGTCTAAAAACTCAGTATAAATTGATCATTCTAAAATGTGAAGAGGAACAAAGGAAGAAAGGGGCGCTTCTAATATTAATACTCCCAATAGTGATCATCATTCATGCAAATAACTTAGATCATTGATAAAGAGGGGTCTTTTTTTTTCTCATCTCTTTTTTATTTTTATTTTTTTTTTTTTATGAGCTTTGGAAGTTCTTGTATGTGTCCATTTATCCAAGCCAATATAATAATGAATTTCGTTAGGGAGGGAGACAATGGACTATTTGTATAATGTGTACAATGAGCTATTGAGTTACAAAATGAACATCCTTCATACTATCTAGAATAACCATCCGAGTACTAGCGATAATAAACATCTTCCCAAAAATTTAAACTAATTTTAGGATTCAACAAGACTCGAACTCTTGACCTTTCAAATCTAACACTCTAATACCATGTTATAATACCACTCATCCCAAAAGTTTCAGCTAATAAGAAAAGGTAACATTAATGATTATATCTCTAATACTCCCTAAACTTCTATTGTACCCATTGTATAAATATTCCATTGGCTCCTTATACTTTTTCTATAATAATATATAGCTAGTTAACCTGAATTTTGCAACAAAGTGTATGTGATAAAATTATATAATGTAGAAAATGATGACTCGTTTTGAAAATAATCATATTTAGTGTATATTAAAGTAAAATTAATTATTAAAATATAAAATATATATTAAAAATAAATTAAATTAAATATATATTTAATTATAATATATATATATATATATATATAATAATTTATTTTAATGATTAATTTTAGTATGTAAATACATTTTTGCTTTGAAATACATGGTTTGAGGCTTTTACAGAATTAGAAGGTATATATTAATTATTGAGAGAGAAGAATGGAAACAATGTTTGTCTTAACCTGTCACGTGTGTACAATCATCACAGACAATCCAGTAACTTCGATGAACACAAGAAAGAAAAAACCTAGCAAAATACAAAGGGAAAAATAATAAGATTTTAGAGATTAAGTCAGTCTTACATTTGACTATATTTGATGAAGATTTAGGAAAAATTTTAAAGACTTTTATCGATGAAGATTTTCCAAATTTGGAGGTGAAAAAATAAGCTATGGTACAGATCAGAGATATGGAAGGCTGGAAGCTAAGGCTTATTAGTAAATGATGCAAAAATGGGGAAAAAAAATACGAGAAAAGTATATATATATATATAAAATTTGTTCAAAGAAAAAAATATTCTCT
>NC_029788.2:12953709-12963628 GCF_000816755.2 Arachis ipaensis
AAATTTATTAGAGACGTATTTAAATATATACTTTTAAAATATAAATCAGACATATATATTTGTTACCATTAGTCCGTTTCTCTTGCTTTTAAAATATTTGTTTATTAGGAACATATAATACATTTTTTTTTGTATGGATTTAGGATAAGATATCTATTATTTTTTGGGTAGTAAATATATATAATCTTATGCTAATATTCAATATTTTATGAAATTATGATTCTTTTAGAGCAGTTACAATGGGTGGTTCTCATTTCACTTTTTCCTGACACATGGTGGAATTTACCGTTGGAGAAAGAGAGATTATTAATAAATTAATATTTTGTTACTCTATATATACCACTTAGATACACTTCTATTCTCACACTATCTACTACTCTTCTTTATCTTCTTCCAAGTTTACGAAATTAAAGTTCTGCTACTATTATTTTTTGTTCAAAAAAATAGATCCAAACCAACTCAACTCTTTCTTCAATTACTTACAAAACTTTCCTCAAATTCTAAATACCCAACAATCTCAAACCTCAAACTCTCAAGTTCCAAATCAAAACTTCACACTACCAAATTCATTTCAAAATCCAAATGCACAAAATCTTTCTAATTTTAATTTTCAAGCTCCTTATAATAATTAGTTTCCTATATTCCAACCGCAAAATCAAAATTCACAAACACCTCATTTTCTATTTTCGTCTATATTTAACCCCTCTATCAGAAATGTTACTCCAACTTTCTTGTCGTTTCCAACTCAATTCAGTGCATCAAGACATAACTCATCTGGTGTTGGTGGCTCTTCTAACCCATCCTCTCAGACTCCTATACAATCTAGTCTAAATTCGCAATATTCAGATTTTGTCAATTCTCATGGATTGGATGCTATTGATCTTAATGATGATAATATTAAAGATCGGAGGCAAGATAATATTCAACACTCGCATTGGAAAGAGGATGAGATGCTGATTAGTGGATGGTTAAAATTTGTCTGGCCACTGGCAGTACCAGTCCATTCACCTGTATATTAATTTGTTGGTTTGAACTTTGGACTTAGAACAAGAAATATAATTATTGTACTTTAGGAAATGATCAGATTTTCCAAAAGACTGCTACTAGAGAGAGATTCTTGTATGTATATGTGCACTTTTTGCTTTAGTGCTGATGTGAGAGGTTACAGTTTACACCATGTTTGTGGCTCTTGGAATGACACGTGTCAATACCTACATACACGCGCCTAATTTAGTGGCTCATTGCTTCGTTTGTGGTTCCAAAACATCACCATGGTGGAAAGGTAAACAAAGGAAAGAAAGAACGAACCAGCAATAAATAATTTAGATGGGTCAATTTATTGGTTTATTTAAATAAATATAAAAAATTTAAATATTATCTAAAATTTATAATAATTTATTTACTAACAATGAATTAAATTTTTAAAAAAAATTTAATTCATAATAAATTAAAAACTATAAAATAGATAAACAAATGATTTATTAGATAAGTAATATATGTGTGTGTGCGCGTGTTACATGATTTATTAGATAAGCAATGTGTGTGTGAAATTTAGTTGTATATGAATTTACTTATATTTAGTTCATTTACTTTTAATTCATCCCAGACAGAGATTTCATTGCTCCTTGTAAATGCTAAGGTACATCAAAATATGTATATATCGAGAGTGTTTGGATTATTGGCGTGCGGTTAAGATATGAATATTGTCTATATTTTGGTTTCAACGGTTTGCATACTATCGCAATATCAATCTATATATTTTTTGCATAGGATAACAACTATGTGGTTCATAAGTGATTAATATGATTACTAGTTATAAAGGTTGTCAACTTATGTGACAATAAGCAGATGTCATTTTTATTGATATTCAGATTTCTTTTTCTATCTATTGTTATTAAACTATAGCAATTTTAATCTATGGTGTAGTTTGAATTACTCTATTAAAAATGCATGTGTATAATGTAACAGCTTCTAAGTTATGAGCATCATATTTTAGGACCAAGTTTGGACAAACCAGAAGAGCATTAAGTGTGATCAATCATAATCTAGTGCAAGTTAGGTCGACCTTATCCTTGTGTTGTTAACAAGAGGCCTTTACCATTATCAACTAATCTTATTTTACTTTACTTTACTTTTTGTTTTGGATAGAAATATTAATTCTATATCACTTTTAAGGTAATTATGTTAAAATCTTAAATGCCTTCAACTAGGTGAATATATTTGTGATTAGATTTTATATTGACGTTGTGTCAAATGTTAAATTTTTAGTTTTAGGTGACTGATTGGCAATGAGAGCCTAGGATTCCCTTAGAAATTAAAGATTTCTTTTTCCCTTGTGAAATAAAAGCAGCAACTCTATGTAACTTTAAACAATTAGAAGGAGGAAAGTGAATTTCAATTATTATATTTTTTCTTAATAAGAAGCCAAGAAAAATATTAATGAATTCAATTCTATTATAAACTCAAATCCATGTGTTGGAACACCTTGTATTAATGAATTGAATTATGATTTCGGAAACTGAAGTATAAAACTCTTCTTACCAATGATCCTTTAGGTTAGAATCTTCAGATTCTTTCTTTCTGCATCTCTTTTTCTTTTTCACTTTCTGGTTCTTCTTATGTGAAGAGTGAACTGAAGTATTATTCACTATTACTAGGAAAATCATCATACCTATTCCAATTTCCTCCTTCTTATTATGCTATTATGATTAACACAATGATTGCAGGTAATCTGCATCCAAATCAAGCAGATTAGAACCCCGCAGGTGACAAATGCATTCACAAATCTTCTTTACCAGAAAAGTAGGCACGACGAACTAAATCCATGTTCATTTCCACTGGAAACAAACTCTGCTGCTCATTTCCTATATATAGACACCATAGCCATAGGCAGGGGCCAGTTCTATTTACAGCCACGTTGAGTTCTCTCTGTTTCTCTCTGTGTCTGTCTCATCAGGTTTTCAGATGGGTTTGAGGGTCCATTATTCTTCATTGTTGGTGTTCTGTGTGTTGTTGTTCCAAATACTTGTGCTTGTACAGTAAGCAAAAGCAACAAAGTTCTACAATGTGATGCATTCACTGAGGATGATTGGAAATTGGTTTATTTCTTATTTATTCAGAACCTCTAATTTGTTCTTATTTAATGGCATATAGTCTATAGACCATGGGAACCTGTTTATTGAGTATTTATTGGTTTTCTATTGTGGGAGTTGGAGCATTTTGAATTGAATATGTATTTCTTCAATTGTTAAGACAAAGATAATAGTAACATGATTTGACTGTGACACAGGCTGGACTATCTATACTAATGTTTCCTAATCACTGAATCTTATTGACTACTTGTGTACTCCCTTTCTATGTTTGTGAATTTAGGTGGGTTAAGAATGGTGAATTTATTAGGTTAACTGAAATTAATGCTCAATTATCTTGTGTCTTGTATTAAATAGACATTGTCTATTGTCATTGCATGATCTTTCAAAAATTAGTATCAAATTACACTTTTTAACTGGGTATTCTTCTTTGATCTTATATCATTCATTCTTTGCATTTAGCAATTTTGTTTCATACTTAATGCTATCATATGTTGGTTACAGGGTGATGCCGACAATGCACTAGACGACCGCTTATGCCAGAAGAAGAAAGTCGAGAAGCAGCAGTAGTAGAGATGTTCAATGACAGTATTTTTTTTATGAACTAAATTCTTGCTAGAGATATTTTGAGTATTACTATCTTTATATGGTAGAATTTCTAATGTATCAACACACTATTTGTGTTTATGATTTGAATTGACTTACTTGTTTATAATACTTTTCTTCTAACTAGTTTGATAATACGATAATTTTATTTATTTTTTGAAATACTATGAATGTTCGAATACAAATTAGATAAAAATTTATTTTGATTAAATTTATATTTATTTTGTATGAAATCGAATTTATTTTACATGGAAAAATGTAAAAAAAAAATTATGTTTTATTTTACTGACAGATTTTCCGCCTTGTGAATGCTTTTTCAGACTCTAATTATAAACAAAAAATTTGTAAAAAAATTTGACTCTAGTTACAGACAGAAAAGTTATCAAAAAGTTTGACGCTAATTACCGATGGAAAATCTGACTTTTTAGCGAAATAGACGATTATCGAGAAAAAATTTGTCAGTAATGGAGAAAAATCTGTCGATAAATTACCGATAAAAAAAATCTATTGATAAATAATTTTCAACGAAACTTTTACAGAGGGACAAAATCCGTTGGAAACAAAAAATTCGTCTGTAATAAAGACCAAATTTATTTGTAAATCCGTTTGTAATAAACAATTTTCTAGTTGTGAAGTGTGTAATAATTTCATACTATTTTAATATTTTATAATACAAAATATTTTTCAACTAAACTATAAAATTGTTTGGTTGCTTAGGGTTCTGGACGGGTTGGAGAGGTGCTCCAGCTGAGGAGGTGGGAACCAGCCTGGATCTAAGCCTGTGTGCAAGACACGTGGGCCGACGATCTCCCGAGCTCTTTGTGGAGTAGGGGGGAGCCACCTGCAATGATACTCTGACGCTCAAGTCAAAAAGTATGCAGGCAGCTATGAGAGTAAGGGTGGTAGTGACGTACCTTGGGGTATGGGTAGGGCCCTCCCCATATATACCTTGTCAGAGGTGGGTCCCGCAAGGACAGACCCACCTTCCTCGAAATTTCCTTGTACAGCTATTGTGTAGTGAGCTGGGGGACAGTTGTCAGGGTCGGTTTCTCAGCTCAGATTCGATGCCCATTGATCCGGCCGCCCGGGTCGGGTCAAGTTGGATACCAGTTGGGTTGGGCCGTAACAGTGCCCCCAACACGCTTACTGCGGCCGTGAGTGCCGTTGTTGGTGCGTTATGCTCTCCTTCATGTGTAGTCGCTTGGTCGGGCTGCCGTTAGTTGAGGTGAGGGCGTGCCCCCTACGCGCGAGTGAAGCAAATCGCCTTTGGGGATTAACCCACGCCGCCTCGATTTCTGCGCCGAGCATTTAATGCCCTTGATGATTGATTTAAACCCCGCGTGAAAGGTCCATTATACCCTTATCTTTCGCGCTTCTTTACGTGTCAGTTTCCTTTCACTTTCAATTCCACTTCTTCTCTATCATCACATCCCTTTCATTTCCTCTCGTCTCTTCCAAATTCTTCGCAGCAAATTCCTGCTTTGTCCAGATCTTCCCCAGTTTTTCAGCCTCCTTCGATCGTCATTATGATCCTGGTAAGTTCCTTTTCCCTTTCTCTTACTTTGGCTAGCCTAAGCTTACTGTTATGCCACTTGTTCTTTTGTTTCGGTTTTGCATGCGTGTTGTACGTTTTGCTGAGTGTTTGAATATAGGCATTAGGGTGGTAACCGTTCTAGGCTTTTGTTGCTTAGGCTTCGTTTTTGAGCATAGATTTAGGCTTTGGTTAACTGTAGACCTTGGGTAGGCAAACTGTAATTTTCTGGTATTAGTGCCGGTTTCCGGACCTCATAGACTGACTTTGAGTGGTGCCCCCACTGTAGATATGGCCCAGCGTCCCGTCATGAGGGTTCCTGCCACGAGAGCGCAGCCCTACGACCGATACGCCTGGGTGACTTCGGATGTGAAGGAAACCCCCAACCAAATGAAGAAGCCAACTATGAGGTTTTTGTCCCTGCTACTCACAAACGGATATTCCACTTAAATTTACACTCTCCCCGGGTCGCGGACTGGCTCTAGGAGTATAAGGCGATGTTCACCCACCTGGGGGTTCGCCTTCCTTTCCCTCCCTTTCAAATGGAACTACTTAACCAGTGTGACGTGGCGCCGTCTCAATTGCCTCCGTTGAGGTTTTTTTTTTATTTCTTTTTACTTTGACAAACCCTTCTAAAGAGGGGAAAGCCAAGAAAGGTTTTATGTCCTTCCGAGCGGCCCAAGGTCGAAGAATCTTTGGTTTGTTCGAAGATTCTTACCATGGTTTCAAGGACAAGTACTTCAAGGTCCGCCCGCTTGCAGGTCGGCATCCCTTCTGGTTGACCTTGGAGGGGGAACGCCATATCTTGACCTATTGGAGTTTCAGGGCAGGGGCGAACGCCTTTACGAAGGTGACGTACAAGGGGTTGTCTTCTGAGAATAAGAAGGTTGCCGACATCTTGTTAGCTATCTTCGGCAAGAATAATGTTAATCCCCATCTTCTTATGGGTGACCAGGATATGGCTAGGAATTACGTAGGTGTGTGGTCGTTTGGTCCTTTGCTCATGTTTATTATTTGCACACTTGATTAACTGTTTTACCGACTAACTAGCTCTCCTCTGCGTTGCAGTTTCTATGGCTTGCGAACAGGTTGGACTTGTCGCTTTGTTCAACACCTTTCTTGCTAACGATAGTGACGATGACTCTGCTACCCAGAACAATGAGGTGCCTCCCCATGATGCCGTCGAGGCGGAGGCTCAGTCCCAACCTACCCAGGGGGAGGTGATTGGGACCAGTGCTGGCCCGAGCCCCTGGCCAGAGATTGAGGCGCAAGGTGACGGGCCTGAGGTGGTGATTCTTGACAACCCGAGAAAGCGAAAGTCGTCCTCTAGCCCTGAGGGAGTCCTCACGGTGATGGAAAAGAACTTTGATGCTGGGAACTTCATTGATTCCCAACTTCTCCCCGGCACGGAGGACTTCTTTCATGGTGGGGATCTCTCTTCGCAAGCCAGGTGGATGTACCGTACCCTGCTCCGGGGAGCCGCCATAGCGAGGAAAGCGGAATTCGCCCTGGCAGGGGCGCGTTCATTGGAGAACAGGCTTGAGTCCTCTGTCCAAGCTAATAATAAATACAAGGTTGAAGTCCAGTCACTTCGGGAGCAGCTAGCTAACGCTGAGGAGAAGGTCAAGACCTCCGATGTTGCCGTGGCACGGCTTACCGAGCGGGAGCTCACTTTAGAGGGTCAGCTCAACACCGCTCAAGGCCGGGTGAAGGAGCTCGAGAAAGAACACGACGAGGCTCTCTCGTCGGTAACCGCAACTAAGAACGAAGCAGCTGGTTTAAAAAAGAAGTACAAAGAGACCGTGAGGTAGGGTAAGAATGCCATCTTGATGACTGAGGAGGCCCTCAAAGCTCAAGTGAAGTTGCTGGCTCCCGACTTTGACACCTCCGCAGTTAGCGTTTTCAAGACCATCAAGGATCGCAAAATTGTTGATATGCCGAAGAAGTGATGCGGTCTTGCTTTTGTATTTTGGTTTTTTGTAATATGTAGATCTTTGAATGCTTTGTTTTAGTAAATTTGATTGTCGTTTTGCCGGTACAAAACGAGATGCTTGTTTCCCGCTTTGTCGGTAATCAATTTGCTTGCTGTTTTCTTGCCGTTTTGTTGGTAATTAGCTATTCGCTTGTACTTTTTTACCGCTTTGTTGGTGACTAGCTAAGCTAGGTCATGGCTCTTATCGTTTCAGCAGCCGTTTATTGCGGTGTTTGTTGCTTAATGGTTCCCGGGGTGATCAATCCCGGGATACCGTGTCGTTCTGGTGCTAATTACTTGGCAAGATAATTTGATTAGTTTAAATATTGAATACGAAACCAAGAGATGACGAATTATTGACAAACGGCTAATTGAAAACAACTAACCGCAAATAATATGATCATGAAGTAATGACAAACAAAAGGCAAATATTCCAACATAAATCAATACAGATCTTACTAAACCGGTTTGAACCGGCAAAATGCTTGCTCGCCTAGAGTGCCCCGGCAAAACGCTTGCTCGCCTAGAGTGCCTCGGCTGCTAGGGATAGAATCTCCTTAGGTTACTCGCATTCCAGGTTCTTGGGACTTCCCTGCCACCCAGCCATTCTAGTTTGTAGGCACCGTTGCCGAGCACCTCCTTCACCCTGTATGGGCCTTCCCAATTCGCTGCTAGCTTTCCTTCCCCAGGTGCCGGGAGTCCAACATCGTTGCGTCGTAGGACCAGGTCGTTCTGTTCAAACTCTCTCTTGAGTACTTTGGTGTTGTAACGCAGGACCATTCTTTGTTTCAACGCCGTCTCCGATAAGTGGGCCATTTCCCTAGCCTCGTACACCAAGTCCTTTTCTACGGCCTCTTCAACTCCTCCTAAAAGTAGTCGTGGGCTCGGTTCACCGATCTCCACGGGTATTATTGCATCTATCCCATAGGTGAGCTTGAAGGGGGTCTCCCCGGTAGACGACTGCTGAGTTTGCAATAGGACCAGAGTATGGGTGTAGGCGGGCTGCCGCTTGTTGGCTGCCACGACCTGACTAACTTCTTCGTCATTGATATACTCCCTGGCCACATTTTGAATTTCTTGCATTGTCCACACGGGCTTGGTGGTAAGGTGTTTCCTGAAATCCTCTTTCAGCAATCCATTCGTCAAGCACAAGCTGGCCACCAAATCGGTTAGGTCGTCGATCTCTAAGCACTCGTCATTGAACCTATCCAGGAACTTCCTGGTCGGTTCGCCAGTCCTTTGTGTTACCCCAAGCAAGTTAATCGGGTGCTTCACTTTAGTGATACGTGTGATGAACTGAGCCAAGAAGGCGCGACTGATGTCAGCGAAGGTGGTTACAGAGCCCTGGGGGAGAGCATTGAACCAGCGAATTGCTGGTCCCGCTAAAGTCACGGGGAAGGCACGACACCTTACTTCATCACCCACCCTTTCCAAGTTCATTCTGGTCTCGAAGACTGTTAGATGTTCTTGGGGGTCTTGGCCTCTTGGGTCCCATCGTACCTCATGTCCATTGGCTTATCGAAGTGCTTCGGAAGCCGGACCTCAAGGATCGAATGATGGAAAGGGGTTGCCCCCCATGATTACAGGTGGTCGCCTTCTCCTTAGTCTTTCTTTGTTGTCTTCTCAGTTTTCCTCGACGATATTTCTTGTCGGAGGTCGGGTGTAAATTATAGGATCTCGCCGTCTTCTTGGCACCTCTCTACTTTTGCCTTGGCTTTCTGACTCCGATCGGGGGCTCGGGGTGCTCCTGGAGCGGCTTCTTCGAGGACTTCTTCCTCTCCTTTGAGGAGATCGGGAACACCCTTGCCTTGGAGCTGGTTGGTGGTGCTCTCTGCTAGCCACCTCCCGCTCCAGGTTTTGCACTTTGTGGCGCAGCTCCTGTATTATTCTGGCGCTGTCACTACTTGTTCCTCCAAAGGGTCGCGTTTCATGGGTGCGCGCAGGGAACTCGGGTTGTCACAGGGGGGATCTGGTGCGTTCGCGAGAGGAAGCCACCGAGGCTACCCTGCCGCTTCTGGGGACCATTTCCTCCCTGCCGGGTTCGCTTCCGTCGTCTGCCTCTACAAGACCCAACAGAAAGTCCATCTTGGCCGATTCCCCACAGACGGCGCCAATGTTCAGTTGCTCGGGGTTCCGCACGGGTTGAAGAGGTGCTCCAGGTGAGGAGGTGGGAACCAACCTGGATCTGAGCCTGTGTGCGAAACGCGTGGGCAGACGATCTCCCGAGCTCTTTGTGGAGTATGGGAGGGGGGGGGGAGCCACCTGCAATGACACTCCTACGCTCAAGTCAGAAAGTATGCAGGCAGCTATGAGAGTAAGGGTGGTAGTGACCTACCTTGGCGGAAGGGTAGGGCCCTCCCCATATATACCTTGTCAGAGGTGGGTCCCGTAAAGACAGACCCACCTTTCTCGAAATTTCCTTGTACAGCTGTTGTGTGGTGAGCTGGGGGGACAAGTATCAAAGTTGGTTTCCCGGCTCGGATTCGACGTCCATTGACCCAGCCACCCGGGTCGGATCAAGTTGGATACCAGCTGGGCTGGGGCCGTAACAAAAATATATAAACTAATTTTACATCCTTTATTAGATAAGATATGTGTGTATAGATAAACTAATTTTACATAATTTATTAGATAAGCAGTATATGTGTGTATATTTAGTAAAATAAGTTTAATTTTTTAATTTGTTTATTGTTAAAATGTGTTGCACAATAAAATAAGTAG
>NC_029788.2:12963795-12964075 GCF_000816755.2 Arachis ipaensis
TTTCAAGATCCGCCACTTGTTGAGGAACTTTGGTGCCATACCAAAAAGAAAGAGGGACCCTTTTATGGTACACAATTCCAACATAGTATGATCACATGCATAGCTCTATATATGTATTGCAGATTATTCTAGAACATGAGTACCTTTTTTTTCTTTTATTTTTTTTCCTTGATGGAATTCACGGGATGATGTTTGTTAATTAGTGTTGTTGTGTATGTCACGGGGTGGATTCGGAAAAAGGTTGATTAGATTAGGAGAAAATTCCACTTTAGTCTCCTAT
>NC_029788.2:12964226-12964749 GCF_000816755.2 Arachis ipaensis
TAAAAATATAATTTAATCAATAAAAAATAATTTATTAAAAAATATTTTGGTAAGTAAAATTTAATAATAAAAAATAAAATTTTTGTTAATGGATATTTTTTCAAAAAATAATTTATTGTTTCTTAAAAAATGGATAAAGCTAATATTAGTTAACACAAAAAATTTTAAAATAGATTAAAGATGAGGTTTTTTAAAAATTAGAAGGAAGAAGAATGTACATATATAAAATAAAAAAAATGTCATTTTAGCATCTCATAAGAAAGAAGAGTAAAATTTTCTCTTAGATTAATTGCATTTTGTTTTTTCGGTGTTATATATAACAGCTGTTATAATGACACGTTGAATATGAGCATCGGGAAAAAAACGTAGCATCTACCAGTGACCACGTTAGTAATCCTTTCATTATTTTAAAACAAGATTTGTGTAATTATTATTTCATTGTAAATTATGCATATCTTTAGAAATAAACTAGTATTTTTATCAGTGAAAAATTACGGATATATTTAAATTAAAATTAATTATG
>NC_029788.2:12965154-12975460 GCF_000816755.2 Arachis ipaensis
TTGTGCTACTCAAAGTATTTTTTTTTTATTGTGAATAAGAATTTTCAACCTCTTCTTACTTGAAGCAGACTTAAATAGTTACCTGAAAAACAAATAAACTCTAATCTATCATTATTCAGCAAAATCATGATATTCTTCGTTTTGTTTCTGCCCTCTTAAGTTACAATACTAACACAATGTTACTATTACACTACCTTCTTCGTCATGAAATATCACTCTTCATTTATCAATGAGTTTTATGATCATTGCTACGGATCATAAATTAAATCTCGTGAATCATGAAAGAGATTGTTATGCTAATGTTCTCTTTCTTTTCGTTCTAATTAGAATTTCTGCGATTACAAAATCTATTACCATAGATATTTTTAAAGTCCAAAAAATTAGAATTGTACATACAAGTTTCAAGCATAGAAATATAATATCTTATCATATTAGAGAATATGTTGCTTTATTTCCTTCTAATGCTCTTTTTTTTTTTTTGACGTTCAGGTTATTTAACTTTGTATGCATTCTCATAATTTATTTCAATTATTTTAACTAAAGTTCTTTTCTATAGTTTATTTTAATTCAATAACACTCTTTAATTTGAAGTAAATGATATTTGACTACTTTTTCACATAATCAATGATAATTACTCTACGAAAAAGTAAATAACAATTATATACATGAAAAAGAATAAAATAATAAAATGAAGGGTAAAATATATTTTTTATCCTTAAAGTTTGACAAAAGTTTTAAAAATATCCTTAAGTTTTATTTTGTTTTAATTTTGTCCCAGAAAGTTTTGATTTGCATCAAATATATCCCTAGCGGCTAATTTTTCAAAAAATTTAAGATCGATTCAACAATAATTTTATAAGAACAACCCCTCAACACAAGCAAATCAAGCATAATTTACATGCATTATTGTTATATTGATCTTAAATTTTTTGAAAATTTAGCCTCCAAGGATATATTTGATGCAAATCGAAAATTTTTGGGACAAAATTAAAATAAAATAAAACTTAGAGGTATTTTTAAAAATTTTACCAAACTTCGAGATAAAAAATATACTTTACCCTAAATTGAAATAAGAACTATTCCTAGAAGTCGATAGTAAGTTAGTAACTAACTGATTGATGTGCCTCTGTTATAGGATGATTATTTTTTGTTATAAACATTCTTCATTTTTCAGAGTTAATGAAGAAGCTATTTCCATTGGGAAGCAAATAAAATCATTTCATGGATGGTCATCATCATTCTCTTAAGTGAATAAGATAAACACTAAAAAGAAAGTAAAAAGATAAACATAATTAATAATTTATAATACAAAATAGATATAGATAGTCACCTGAAAAATAGATAAAGTTTAATCTGTCATTGTTATTCTACAAAATCACAATCTTCTTCTTTATGTAATATGATAAATGTAATGTGCAAGATTATTATATTTATAAATCACAATTATTATATTCAAGCAAGACATTATCATATTCAACTATGTATTTCATGAAACATGTAATGTGCAAGGGAAAAAAAAATGTAAAGTAATTTAACAATTATTACAGTATGTTGAACCAATAAGCTCCACTACCAAACTTTCATAATATAAAATAATTCATCAAATATGTAATGTGCAAGAAAATAATACTAAAGAAAAATATAATGAATTTATAATATCTAAAAATTCATGAAACATGTAATATGCAGGTAAAAAAATAAAGCAATTCATCATTTTTTATTTTATTTTATTTTTTTATCAAATATATGAGACTCGAACCTGAATTTCTTAATTGAGTATGGGAAGACTATGCCATTTGAACTATTAGTCATTGGCATTTGACCACTATACCTTTGCATCTCCTTTATTGTGACACTAAATTGAAATTATATTGAAAATAGGCAATAAAAAACGTTATTGTTGTTAACCTTCACAATTTTACTCGCATAGAGAACTCCTAGGTAGCGTTTGTTTTGAGGTACTGAGACAGAGACTGAGAAACTGAAACTCAGTATCGTGTTTGTTAGTTCAGAGACTGGTATTAAAATTTATGTCTCTATCTCTAAAATTTTAGTATTTCAGTACCTAAAAAAAGTAGGGACACAGGGGACTGAAATTTTTAAAGATGGAGACTGAAACTTTAATAACATTTTATTCCTAAAATACTTTCATTTCAATTAATTAATTCCAATTTTACCATTTGTGCAAATTAAATTAGAGTTTCATTCTTGTTTCAATTCCTGTCTCCCATTTTGCTTATAGTTATAGGGAACTAAAAGAGCTTATGCAATGGTAAGCCAGTGAATAGAAACATCAATAGTGGCAGAGAGCAAAGGGTTAAACGACTCCATTGGTGGCAGAGGGTATCGCTTCGATGGAGATCAAAGAAGGAAACGCGCGAAATAACTTGGAGACTGCGTTTTCAGTGTCCACCATGGAACAACGTATAGGAACTTCATTACGATTTGTGGGAGACTGTGAAGAGTGGGATTATACGCAAGATAAAGGAGGGTTAAAATTGGAAGAAAATTTTTGTTAAGCACTTAAGCTCATAATTTGCAATTGGAGATTTGCAATCAGAGTAAAAAAGCAGAAAACGTTTCTAAGAGAATTTGCAGTTGGTGTAAAAAAGCGAAAAACATTGTTAATTTAGGTGTAATTAGGAGATGTCATCTGGCAATTTTTGTTATAAAATTAAATATATATAATGGATATATATGTTAATTAAAATATCTCTTTTTATTATCATTGGATGTAGTATATGGTACAGAATTCATGATACAATGTATAGATCTTACATTCTATTTAATAGGAGAAGAGAGAGAATCAATCTGGATAAAAAAATGTTAACAAGTGCAAAATTTATTTATGGCTAAACTAAAACATTGTTTTCACAACAGTTCTAAATAATATAATAAGCACAAACAACAGAAGACTGGGATGCTTTTAGGTCTTCAATGTTCAAAGTGTTTGCTTGTATTTCAAGTAAAAGCAAAAATCCAAGCACATGAAAGTGTGCATTTGTTTTGTTTCAAAGCTATTTCATATTTAAATAGAAAATAATACTAAAGAACTAACAATATAGTCATTAATTTCAACCATCATTGAGAAAACTGCTAAATAAGTTCAGTATGAAGCCTATTAAAAATAAGCTTTTGTTGAGTTTGGAATGTTTCTTATTTTTAAAATTTAAATTTTTTTTTTTGGTTGAATGTTAGTTGTAATGTTAGATGTATAATGTTACTTCAAGAGTTTCTCTTTTACGTTCCATTCTCTATGCACTATGCACAACAACAATTGCTATTTGAGTTTAGGCGTGGTGACTGGGATGAGTAGAGTTTGTGCATAAGTCATGGCAAGGCTCTCCTTCTTGTTTTTAGAGTTGGATTTGTATCTTTTGTGTTTTACATTATTATTTTTAATCATATCTAATCACATATGTAAAATGCATGATTGACCCTTAATTAAATATGTATTATATCAAAATTTAAGAAAGAAGGAGGGGAAAAAAAACTAATGTTACCTATATAGCTAGCAGGATACATAATCAGATAGATACCTCAAATTCTTTTATATTATTGTAATATTTGCTTATTTCATAAGCCTAAGGTTAAGTGGTGGCCGAAGAAACAGGACCAAGCTCATGGCTCCTTTAGGATTAGTTTAAAAAGGTTAAGGAAGTTAAGACAGAAAAATATTAATCAATTTGAATTGGTTGTGTGATCAGTTCACTCGTTATCTTAAACAAGTGCCGAGGATTAGAAGACAAAAAAAAAAGAAAAACAGAAAATATTGGCTTTTTTAATATATAAATATTTGTTCAATCATATTATTGGCTTTTTTAACAGAAAATGTTTTATAATATTGTTGCTTTGCTCCACTAATCGCCACTACAACATTTTAGGTCTATGGCCACGGTTTTTTTGTCACGGTAAAAAACCGTGATCATAGACCCTCTATGGTCACGGTTTTTTAGGGTGACAAAAAAAAAAGCTATAGTCACGATTTTTTTAGAAAGGGTGACCATAGAGTACCTATGGTCACGGTTTTTTAAAAAAGGGTGGCCTAAAAGGGTCTATGGTCACGGTTTTGAGGGGTGACCTAAAGGGATCTATGGTCACGGTTTTTTACAGTGACCAAAAGGGGTCTATGGTCACGGTTTTTCAAAAAAGGGTGACCTAAAAGGGTCTATGGTCACGGTTTTGGAGGGTGGCCTAAAGGGCCTATGGTCACGGTTTTGGGTGGTGGCCTAAAAGGGTCTATGGTCACAGTTTTGGGGGTGACCTAAAGGGTCTATGGTCACGGTTTTTTACAATGACCAAAAAGGGGCTATGGCCACGGTTTTACAAAAAAGAGTGACCTAAAAGGGTCTATGGTCACGGTGTTGGGGGGTGACCTTAAGAGGTCTATGGTCACGGTTTTGGGGGTGGTCTAAAAGTGTCTATGGTCACAGTTTTGGGGGGTGGCCTAAAGGGGTCTATGGTCACGGTTTTGGGGGTGGCCTAAAAGGGTCTATAGTCACGATTTTTTACAGTGACCAAAAAGGGGCTATGGTCACGGTTTTTCAAAAAAGGGTGACCTAAAAGGGTCTATGGTCACGGTTTTGGGGGGTGACCTAAAAAGGTCTATGGTCACAGTTTTTTACAGTGACCAAAAAGAGTATATGGTCACGGTTTTTCGGAAGGGTGACCTAAAAGGGTCTATGGTCACGGTTTTGAGGGTGACCTAAAGGGGTTTATGGTCACGATTTTTTACAATGACCAAAAAGTGTCTATGGTCACGGTTTTTCAAAAGGGTGATCTAAAAGGGTCTTATGTGATTAATATGTTTATTTTATAATGTAAATTAGAAATAATTAGTTGAACTTAACAATATGTTGATAAATAATGTTCTTAAATATTTTTAATAGAGTATATTTGATTTTAAAATTTCTCTACCCTCTAATTTTATCAAAATATCTATTCATATCTATCCTTTATTCTTTTATAAAATTCTTAATTTCTAATCCCAATTCCCAAATTAAAATCAGAAACCCTAATTCCCAAATTGGAACCTAACCCTCATTTTCCCCTTTCCTCAGAGGCTGAAACACGCAGCCTTCACCCCCTTTCTCTTTCACCCACTTAACGCACAACACACCCACACCAGCCACAGAGAGGAAGAGAGGGAGCTGCGCCACGTTACCGTCCAGTCGCTGTCCGGCTCGCCATCACCGGTGTCTCACCGCTGTCACTATGGAGACCAAACGCCGTTGAGCTTCTTGCTGCTGCCTTGGAGTCCGTCGTCGGGTTTGAGTTGAAGAAAGAGAGAGGCGTAGATTCAACGTCGCGTAGAGAGGGATTTGTTGTTGTCGTTGCGCGCCGTCGTGTGCTGTCGCTGTTGTTCGAGCCGTCGCCATCGCCGTGGGTGAAGTTCGCCGCTGGCGCCAGTTGAGGCCGCTGCTATGGAACAGAGATGAGAGAGAGACGTTGGGAGGAAACTGTGAGCTGCAAGCCGCTGACCGAGAAGAAGTTCTGCCTTTGTTGCCGTGTTAGAGTCGTCGCTGCTAACACCGCGCACCGCCGTTAGCGCTGCCGTTGAAGGGAGCTCGCCGTCACAATTCAATCATCATTGAGCTTGAAGGGAGGCGTCACTGATATACCCGACAGCAGCTTCCCCTGCGTTCCCAATTCCATTCTTGAAACGTTAACACTCTTGCTCATGCTCTGTTTCCTGAATCTATTCCTCTACCATATTTTGTTCTGATTACAATAGCATATGTTAATGTCTCTGTTTAGTATTATCATCTTTATTCGGAACCACTGATGTCACCGCTACGGAGGTGATTGGGATAGGCGCGATTGTCATTGTTGTTGTTGCCCCAGAAGAAGTGAAGTTGCTGCTGCTGTTCCGGCCGCATTGGCTGTTGTAAACTGGAAAAAAGAAGGGCATCATTGCGTTTAAATTCGACGGTTTCGACTAATTGAGGTAGGGGGTTTAAACGATTTCAATTTAAGAATGCCTACAAGGTTTATTGAATAACTGCAAATAGATTTAATAGCTGTGAGTAATTGATTGATTATGTGAATATTGAATTGTGGCTGAAATTGTGATTGGAATGGTTGAGATTGTGATTTGGAATTGTTGATTAGTGATATTGATTGATTATGTGGATTGGGAATTGTTTGATGACTAATTGTTGAGAATTTCTGAATTTTAATGAGTTATGTTTGATTTGTTGCCGTTGAGCTGTTATTTGGTATATTGTAATGTTAATGAACTTGGTTGGTGGTTGATTTGGAATTAGTTTTGAGGGGTATTGAAGGGTTGGATTTTGAATACTAAATGGTTTGCTGAAAATCAGGTTCTCTTGAAATAAAACGGCAACTTTGAAAGTGATTTAGTAACTCTATAGTGACTGAAATTATAAGAATTTAAATGTTAAGTAAATTATGTTAAGTGTAATTGTGAAAATTCAATTTTTAAGGTTTCGTATCAACTAGAGAATTAGTTATGATTTTTCAAAGTTGAACTCTAAAATCTGATTTTCTGCATAATTTTAAACGAAGTCAGAAACTTTGAAAAGCTATAACTACTTACGTAATGATCGGAATTGCATGAGACTAAGCCTGGGTTAAACTTGGGGATATAAGAAACTAAACTGGTAAATGTGAGACTTTTTCATTAAGTTTATGATTTATGGTGAATTTTTGAATTGGGGATGTTAAATCTGGTTTTTCTACAGAACGTTTAACACAGCAGCAACTTGATTCCTCTATTGGAAATTCTGCAATTTGAATTTTGAAATGGAACCAATTTTAAATGAAACTTTAATCCTAATACTTTAATTTCATAAAAATTTAGAATGGTTAGAGTTGTGGTTTTAAAGATTTGGATTTTCAGAGAAAGATGTATTATGCAGTAAAAGTCAGGCTTTGTTTTCTAAGTCAGTAACTTGAGGCTTCATAATTTTTAATTCTGGGATGATATTGAGATGTAACTAATTGGAGGTAAAATTTGAGTATGTTTAGTATATATGATTCAAATTTCAGGGTTTTCTATGTTTTAGTAAGTGAGTTATGGGACTTGGAAGAGGTTATGTTCAATGATTTGTAAAACAGACTTCAGCAGAAAATTACCTAACTTCCAAGCTACGTAACTCCTTCATTAAAAATGGTATGACCCTGAAACCAATTGAGAAAGAAATTTGAATAAGTTATGTTTAACCACATAAATTTTGAAGGTGGTTGGATTTAATTTGGATTTTATATGAAATTTCGAATGTTGTACGCTGCTGCTGTCTTCTGGATTTAAAACACTGCAGAGCGGTCACGGTTTTGCTTATATTTCCGAAGCTAGAGTCAGCGAAAAATTATGATTTTTGGTTTAATAGAAAGCTTAATCCAAGACGGTCGCATGGATATAAAGTTTGCGTGATTCCGAATTCATTTGATATTTTAAAAACAAAATAGAAATCAGGCTGCCAAGTTGTGTTGGCAATTATTTTGGATATGGAATTTAAGAAATAGATTTTCTATACTATTATCAAATATTTTTGAGAATATATATTGTTGTGGTAACTGCTAAAAGAGGCTGATGAAATGTTGAGAAAGAAGGAACCCGTAAGGGTGGCTAAATCCTATTTTTAAAGGAAATTATGTCCAAATTTAGTCAAGTAGCAGATTCCCTTGTTCTCAAATGTGAATCCTTATGGCTAGTTCTCAGTGAAAATTTCTGTGTTTTCAATTTTTCAGTACAGCAATAAACAACTTGTTTGGTATGCTTGTAGGATGGTTATTTGTTGGGACTGTCCGTGAATTTAGGGTTTTTTGAACTAACCTAGGGATTAGCATTTCTTGTTTCTTCTGAAATTGGTAATAGCAAGGTTTTACACTAAACAAAAGGGTGAATATAATGAGTTGTAACAGTGATGAATTTAAGCACTAAGAGTAAATTTTTGTATGAAAATTTCTCATTCCAATTTTACCAAAGAAATATATATGGGGACTACTAAATCATTTTGATTTCACTCAATCAAAACACATCACTTTATAAATGCCATGTAGATGATATGATATCACTATTTTTTATCTTAATGATAGATTAGGAATTTTAATTTTATTTATTTTTCAGAGGTCATGCATCAACTTTATTTATGTGATTAGTGTGTAAAAATTTTAAAAGTTTTTGTATCTATTTTCTTTGATTTTTTAAATAGTTCTGTGTTTTCCAAGATATTTTATAATTATTGATATGTAAAATCTTCAATTTCTAAATTGCAAATATTTTCCAGAACATGCTTGATTATGTCTCATTTTAAGACAGGAAGTTTAAAATAGAAATTATTTTGTATTTTATATTAATTTAGGATTAATATTTGTTAATTGATTATTTTGTTTATCTACTCTTGAATGTTCTTTACGAAGAATTTTTTGTTTTATTTTGTATACAGGATAATTTTTTTGGACTCGTAAAGACAAAAGGAGTTGACTAGTTGTTGTGGCACCTTGTATAAGATGGGATGGGTCTTATAATGAGTTTGGTTATCTAAATGTATTATTTTGATGTGTTCTTTATTTTTTGATAAGAGACTTTATCCGATATTATATGTAATGGATAAATTACACTCTATTTTGATTAGTGTTGTAATGAATATCTAATTTTTAATGAAACTTTTATGATTTGGATTTATCAAATTTTTCATTTTTAGATTTATTTTGTGATTATCATCATTTTGGGATGTGATTATGATTTAAAAAAATTAAATCTCATAAGATAAAACAGGCTATGGTCACGGTAAAAACTGTGACCATATATAAGCTATGGCCACAGTGAAAACCGTGACCATAGATAAGGCTATGGTCACAGTCAAGGTGGGGTGACCATAGAGGCTATGGTCACGGCGAAAAACCGTGACCATAGATAAGGCTATGGTCACGGTTTAAGGAAGGGATGACCATAGATAAGGCTATGGTCACGGTTTTGGTGAGGGGTGACCATAGAGGCTATGGTCATGGCCAAAACCGTGACCATAGATAAGGCTATGGTCACAGTTTAATGAGGGGTGGCCATAAGGGCTATGGTCACGGCTAAAATCGTGACCATAGCTAAGGCTATGGCCACAGTTTTTGGTGGGGTGACCATAGAGGCTTTGGTCACGGCCAAAACTGTGACCATAGATAAGGCTATGGTCACAGTTTAATGAGGGGTGGCCATAAGGGCTATGGTCACGGCTAAAATCGTGACCATAGCTAAGGCTATGGCCACAGTTTTTGGTGGGGTGACCATAGAGGCTTTGGTCACGGCCAAAACTGTGACCATAGATAAGGCTATGGTCACGGTTTTGGGAAGGGGTGACCATAGAGGCTATGGTCACGGTTTTATTGCGTGACCATAGATTAACCTATGGTCACGGTAAAAAAACGTGGCCTAAAGTGCCAGAATTTAAACATTACAACTGTGACCATAGAAACCGTGACCATAGATAAAAAAACCGTGACCATAGGTCTATGGCCACGAGAGAATAGGCCACGGTGAAAAAACCGTGATTATAGGTCAAAAACCGTAACCATAGACCTATAGTCATCCTTTTCACTAGCTATATAGTCACGGTTTTTCACCGTGACCATAGACTTTTTTTTTTTTGTAGTGCGCATGTCTCATATTATTGGTTTCAATTTCGTGATGATTATAACTCGCAAGCTTTGAAAGCATCAAAGTTTAGAATAATGACAAAGAAACAATGATCAAAGCAAGGCCATGTTGTGAAAATTGAAGTACTTTTTTGTCAAGATATTATATAGTCAATAATGGTGAATTATTAGAGATTATGAGGCATGAGGCAGGTAATATATTTATGTATGTAACTACTCGAGTGGGTAATGGTAGGTAAGTTTATCTATCTTTTAAATAATTGATGATTTATCTAAGTTTTACTTTGCTTTTTAAGTTAGTTGTTAGCGGTTAATTCATTGAATAGTAATAATTAAATGTTGATAAGACTCTACTTTACTTCATGATTCTATTATTAAATAATTGAACCTAATTATTGTGAGATAAAACTAATTAACTAATTAATGATCATGATCATCAGGTTTCATATTAGAGATCCTCCACTTTATAATTTATCTTGAACTTTTGTTGTGATTCTATCACATTGAGCCTAATAGTAGGAACAAACCTAATAATAAAGAAATGGATAATAATCGTAGATAAGGTTTCATAATTTAGATTTTAGAATCTCCTCCACACACCTTGATAGAGCATACATCTTGTTTTTAGAATAAATGTAAAAATGGGGGAAATACCGAAACATGTATTAGAACTAAGAGGAATAAATACCTTACA
>NC_029788.2:12975679-13000110 GCF_000816755.2 Arachis ipaensis
ACGTATACATTAAAAATTAATTTATTAATTATTATATATTTATATTTATTTATTATTTTATATACTTTTAATAGCGAATAACCACAATGAAATAAATCTTACCGGCCAAGTACATCTGCATAGCGAATAACTAACGTGAAAGTTCGTTGTATGACTCCTCCCAATCGTCATATATTCTAACAACGACTCTCTGTTTTGCAAGTCAAACCTTTCTGTAGGACGCCTTGTAACCAAAGTGATTCTCCACACCTCCTTGCAGAATCCTGATGCTAATTGTTGAATCGGCTTTGACCATCGTGAAAATGTGTTGAGCAATCACCTTCGAATCCAACCTACGATGGTCTTGCCCCATCGATATTTGCATGCAAGTATGATGACCAATGTATCTCCTAACCTCCCCCTTTTCTTGCTTTCGGCAATATGATATGAGTATACTCCAATTACAACCGGCCCCGAATTGGATACAATATGCATTATACCTCAACTGCTCACTCTCTACTATTTTGTCCAACCTCAAACTCGTTGCTTGGATCCTCTTTGGGGCCTCCCTGGATAAATGACCAATCCGAAGTCAATGCATCAAGATTCAACCTGGTGAAATGATTTGGCCGGTCATATGGTCGAGAAATGGCAGGCTGTGTCAGAGGAATTTGTGTCACCGTAGTAGTTCATCTCTTCTTCCTCGTCACCATTATAAAAAATTTCGGGTGGTTCTTCATCAGCATCGTCTTCGTCATCGGGGTTAACTTCATACTAATCCATCATCGGATCCCTGATAGCAGAACCTTCATGACTTTCAACATTGTCATCCATCAAGTCAGCATTACTAACTTCAATATTAGACCCCTCTTGAATACCTTCAGGTGGCATATTTAGATCCACCACCGTCCTTCTAATAGTTCGTCTAACAGCTCCACTCAACGGACTATTATCGATAGTATCTGCAGATGATCCTCGGCCACCAAACTCAACGAGGAACATGAATAATTCTAACAAATGAACATTTGTCCATCGGTTATGCCACGATCTTATAAGCAGTACGTCCTCATCATCACGTAAACGATACCTATTTCAAAACAACATAAATATTTCTTACCATGGTATAATAAATATACTAGCAATAGAGACAAGACAACTGTAATATACCTTTTATAAAACAAACTGCCATCTGTCGGATATCTGTAATAAATTTTTTTCACCCTTTTTGCTTCTTGTTGTCCGACGGAATGCAATATCAAATTCTTCAACGCTGTTAAACTGTTGACTTTTGGTGTCATATAGGTAATTATCTGTTGACCCAATCTAAAAATGATAGAACCTTCTTCATCATATACTATTTCTGTAACACCCTACCATACAGAGACTTATGCTTAAGTCATAATTCAGAGATGGCAAGGTATTACGACCTCTAAAACAAAAATTTAGTACGTATAGTAGTATGAATGATTGATTATAACTAGGAGCCTTGTAGAAAAAGGGGTAGACAAAAACCGCAACTCGAAAGCGTCACACTCCGATCACTAACACAACGAGCAAAGGATAAGCTAACGCAAGATCGTATATATAAAGAGTATCAAAAACAGGAATATCAAGACTCAAAATCCGGCGGCGAAGATAACCGGTTCGAGCATAGCAATATATACATATAATAAAATAAGGAAAACCCCAAAGGAAACCCAAAGGGACACAAATACAGAAATCTAATCTCCAAAATCCCCCTCTAGAAGGAGTCATCACAGTTTGTATTATTTAGTGGAGATAAAAGTATCCGGTCCGAGCATAGCAATATATACATATGATAAAATAAGGAAAACCCCAAGGAAAACCCAAAGGGACATAAATATCGAAAACCTAATCTCCAAAATCCCCTCTAGAAGGAGTCATCACAGTTTGTATTATTTAATGGAGATGAAAGTATCTAAACAGAATATATATCCCAAAACAGAGTCCCGAGAACAAAGGATCTTCGCTAATCCAGAAGTCTCCAGCATGCCTCAACGAGAAGCCTCACGTCCTGCATCTGAAAACCACAAAATCCGCATGGGTGAGAACCAGGGGTCCCCAGCACGGTAACAGCTTCCACATATATAATACATAATAATAGAGGAAAGCCGAAGGCAATCCTAGAACTTCCTCCAGATAATATCAATAGGCATATCATAATGATTTAAGACATACGTGGTGAGATCGGAGGCTTAGAAGTATGAAATTTGGCTTTTAAAACTCAAAAATCAACTTTGGGATGAACACAGGGCCACGCGTACGCGCACGCGTGGATGGCCTTAAACTTCATCGACGCGCAAGCGTCATACGCGCGAACGCGTGGATTGAAAATTAGCCAAACGACGCGCACGCGTCAGCCACGCGTACGCGTGGGTACTCTTGCGCCCCAGGCACAAAACTGGCACAACTCTCTGGAAAATGGCTAGGCATTGGGTGCAGCATATTCGGCGCGCCCGCGCACATCACGCGCACGCGTGGATGGCGCTTCCTGGAAGAACGGCGCGTACGCGCCAAGTGCGCCTACGCGCGGGGGGTCATTCTGCTAAAAATTTTCTAAGTTAAAAACTGCAGAATTCACAGATTCAACCCCCAATCTTCCGACGGACATAACTTACTCATTTTAAATCGTTTTTCACCTGTTCTTCGAACGGCATGGACATCCCGGATCCAATTTCATTTCTAAACAGATTTGGCACAAATCAGAGATCCGTAGTCCAAGTTATGTCCCATCAAAGTATGCCAAAAAACCATGTTTTCATACAAAACCACAAAGTGCCATTTTCAAAACAAGCCACTTTCAACTCTTTTCAAAATCAATCAAAACATGCCAATTTCAACCCTTCTCTTTGAAATCATTCGAAATGTACCAAAATCAACAACAAGCCATCCTCAACTCACATATTGATATTTTACCAAAATTTCCAAAACCACATCCAACCATTTTAACACTTCTCAATCAAACGGCTAAAGGACAAACACAATATCATGTCATACATCCTTCCTCATCCCAATTTCCAATAATACCATTCCCAATCAACAATCACTATACATAATCAACATCATATTCACCATCAACATGGTACCACCCACCAATTCAACCTTAATCATTCATCAAGCATATATCACAACATGCATTTCTCATATATCACACAATCAAGGCATCAATATTCATAATCACATATATGAACACATCATATATCTCAACCATTCAACAACATCAACAATCCAATGCCTATCTTAGGGCCTCTAGCCTAAGTATTTCCTACCACATTACATATTAGATATGGGAAACCGAAACCATACCTTAGCCGATTTCCCAAGCTCAACCGGAGCACTTCCAAACCACTTGTCCACAAGCTCTCAAGGTATCAACACCTCCAAGAACAGATTTTTATCACACAAAACCCTCTTTCAAGCTTTCCAAAATTACCAATCAAGCTCCAATATTCACATATACACAACCTAAGCCACAATCATCATATCCATACACAACATCTCAATACCCAAACGTCATAGAACAACAATTTACACTAGGGTTGAGAATCTTACCACACCCAAGGTTCAAGGAGACAAGATTAACCTTCTCCTTCAAGAGAGTTGGGTCCTATAACATCAAAGAACCCAAAATCTCAACATTCTTGCTCATGAAACTCGAAATCAAGGGCTGGAATTTCGAACAGTAAAACGTGGCTTACCTCAAGATTGATTGTATGGGTTTTGTAGAGCTCTCCGCGGTGAACGCGTGGCCACAAACGGTGCGGCAATCGGAGCTCTAGATCAAAAGTTATGGTGGTTTGAAGATCAACCAAGGGAGAGAACTTGAGAGAGTGTTCTTCCCTCCATAGCCTCCATTTTCAGCGTGTTTAGTGTGTTGTGAGGAGAGAGAGTGCTGAAAACTAGGGTTTTGGTTTAGTTTAGTTGGGCCAAGGGCCCACTTTGGGTCCGGTTGGACCGGTTTGGCCCGTTCGGTCCAATCTTGGTCCGAATTCTATAAAATTGGTACCGAAATTCTCGTCTCAATCTTCTCTATCACATTTAGCCATAAAAATAACATTTTTGGCTTTCTAGAATAAATTCTCATTTATGGATTAATTAGCCATTAATTAACCGGGTCTTACAATTTCACCATCGTAATGAATGGATAACAATAGATTCCTTGACATTATAAAGAAAAAATATTTACAATGATAACGAAAGTCGACAATGAAATTCTGGTTCTCTGCTCCGCTGCATGCTTTTATTTTCGAAATCCAGCATAGAGTTCGTCGGGGTGCAACGAACTCCCTAATTTATATAGAGTTCAATGGGAGTGCGGCGAACTTGCCCTAATTACAAAAAAAAATCATATTCTAAAAACTAAAGCTCAAAAGTTTAATTAATTTTTTTATTTTATTTAAGAAAAAAATCCATTAGTAGTTTAGTACGTAAACAATGTATTATTGTTCAATTTTAATAAATTTTAAGTAAATTATATTTAAAACAAATTAAAACAGAAAAAAGTGAAAAACTAAGGAAGAAGAAGAGAAAGATAAGGGAGAACTTAATTTACTAATTTAGTCACTTTTCGAAAGCAAAACTTGTCCGAATTCGAACCAAGCTTCGATCTCGAATCCCTAATTTCAGAACCCTAGTTATTTGGAAGAGGGAGGTTTACATAACGCGGGGTTTTGAAGGATCATTGTGAGCCAGAACATGGTGGCGGAAGCGGAAATCATGTGTCAGCAGAGCATTCTGGTGCTGGATGTGAAGTATCATTTATGCGCAATGCAAGAGCACGCCGTTAAGGCTGGGATGTCTTCCATCGCCAATGCTATTCCTATCTTTAGCCAAGTTCGAGTCTTGCCTGAATCGATGGAATCGGTATGTTTTGTTATGTTTTTTCTTTTTTTTCTTCCTTTTTTTGTCTTGTTTATGTTTGAATTGAGGTTATTATTGAAATTTCGTTCATGTGATGGAAAATTTTGTTTTGGTGATGTTTTCTTTATCCGTGTCAGTTATCTCTCTCGGTGTTTTATATACATTGGTTTGGATTTATTTGTGAATTTGCGTTATTTGATGGATTTAGTTTCGTGTGTTCCTTGTTTTATTTTGCAAATTTTGAGAAGAATGAGATATTCATGTTGTTCCTGTGTGAATAAATCTTTCTGAGGTATAGCTTGTTCTGTTGACGCTCGAACCAGCTTTCCTTGGAGCAGAAGGAAGGAACGTCGTCTTCTTGTAGGAGAGGTGGCGTTAGGCACCTACAAAGGGACTCCAACGCTCAAGTAAGTAAGAGTGTGAGAGTATTCAGAGTAGAGATTGAATAATTGCGTACTTGTGACTGAGTGAGTCACTTAGTATATATTGAGTTATTCTCGGGTGGTTATTCGTATCTTTGTTGCTGGTTTGACAGAGTCTTTTGTTAATGCTCCGATATTTGAGGTTCTAATGGTTTAGTTGGAGAGATTTTTGGGGAGATTATCTGTTTTGGTTGAGATCTAATTCCGAGGTTGTTATTTGTGGGCCGGTTTTTGGGTAACAGATCATAGCCCCCAAGCTGGACCTATTTTGCATAACCGAGCTATAACAGGTCGAGCTTTTGTATAACTCGGAATCAGAGAATAGTGGTAGCCCCCAAATTTGACTTGTGTATGGCAAGTTTTTAAAAAATGGGGAAAGCTTGACATTTTGGCGGTGACTGCAAAATATGAAAATTTTGTTGAGGAGAGAGAATTTGTTTGAAAAGACTGCTGCATTTAATGCGTCTAGGGGAATGAAACGGTTATCATTATTGTTCGTTGATGTGTGAGGTAATGTTTTGATCAATGGTTGTGGTTTGCTTGGGGGTTTTACTGGTCTGCTAAAGTTGTATGTAGCGGGTTAGTGGGTGAAATTTTGGATTTTTAGATTATCCATTCGGGGATTGCATTGTTTGGTTATTTGTAGAAGATGAGCAGAAAAGGTTAGTGACTCTTGTTTTGTTATTTTGTCCTTCTTGTTTCTTTTTTTTTTCTGGAATGGAAAAGGGAAGAAAGGTGTCGAAGAGAAGTGCTATGGGTCAAAAGGATGTTGAGGTAAATAAGGGAGGTGATAAGATAGTGGAGGAAGTTTTTGTGTGGGATCCACGTGACCCGTTTGGTTGGGTTGCAGAGTCGGTGAAGAAATGGGCATCTGTCTTTGATGATGATCGTAGTTTGTCTCAGTTGGATTCTTCGTTGTCGTGGGTTAGGGAAGGTTCAGGTGTTAATGTTAGGTTTTTGACTTGTAATGCTGACAATCGTGTTTACCATCGTGGAGAAGGTTTTGAGTTCCTTTTTATGTATAGCTACGTTTTTGTCGAGATGGGTGTTAGGTTCCCCTTGACAGAGTTTGAGTGTGGGGGTGTTAATGCAATTGAAATGTGCCCCGTCACAGTTGCATCCGAACTCGTGGGCGTTCGTGAGGGTTTTTGAGATATTGATGGATTGTCTTGACTTAGAGCCGTCATTAGAGGTGTTTTTTGCTTTGTTCTAGTGTAAGGGTGTGAAGAGGGGGTGTTGGTTGAACATGGCTAGTGCTCCTGGTCGCGCTATCTTCATCTTGTATAGATCTTTTTATAAGGGTTTTAAATCAATGTTTTTGAAAGTTGGTGTTACTGAGAATGAATTTCCCTGGTATGTGGATGAATGTCTTTTGGAGAGGTTTCCTTTATTCTGGATTCCGAGGCCGAGACAAATACTAGGGATGGACAGAATGGAGTATAAGAATGAAATGATTGTTGAATTTTCAATAAACCATGTTTGTTCATCTGATTTGTTGTCTGTTGTGGAACTTCTCGAATTGGAGTCAGATAAAGATGCCTTGTCAGGATATATAGGTAATAGTTGAGTGTATTTTTGTTTTGTTGGTTTGTGTGGTTTGTTGACATCTGGTTATTATGTTTGCAGTCGAAAAGGCTCCTAAGGTGACATCCAGCATTTTGCGTGCATTTTTCCGGACAAAGAATGTGGAAGACAGGGTTCAAGCAGTCATGTCAGGGCTGAGAAAGGTGTAGAGGTTGATCAGCCGGCTCCCGTAAAAAAGATTAGCTATAAAAGAAAAAGGGGGGATGGTAAGAAAGAAAAGGTGGTGGACCTGGATAATGATAGACTTGGTGAGAAAGAGGTCGACTTAGATCAGGTGAAGAAGTTTACTGAGAATCAAAAGGTGTTGCATGGATATAAGGGCGATGAGGACCTTACCTCACTGTGGAGCGAGCACTTCCCGCTTTTGATGGTTGCTGATGAATACTATCAAAGTCCTGCTGATATCAAGCTTGTTCGAGATGTTGGTGATATTGGCGTTTGCCAATATCTTCAAATATGGTATTTTTGTTTGTCTTTACTTACATTTGTTGATTTGCACTATTTTAATTTAGTTGTGATTGTTTCAGGTGATGGGAGCTTGGCTGATGCTGTGGACCAGCTTAAGCTTGTCAATATCTACCTCTTTATAACAGGTAGATATTTGGTTTGTGATGGTTGATTTGCACGCTTTTTGTGCATGTTTTGAGAAATTGCTTTTTGTATATTTTATTTTGTTTGATTTCTTTTTCACGAGACAGTAGTGTTTGTTAGAGTACTCAGCCGAGTAATATAGAAAACAGATATATGATTTAACTTATATTTGCCAGGTTGTCGAAATTGTAAAGGTACGGGGTGTGTGCCTTATTAAAACCTCTCCAGCAAAACCCAACTTAGGGACAAAATCTGGTAGTAGAAAAAAGAGTGCATCACCATATCCGACTTATAGACTAACTGTAATACAACCTTAAAGAGGAGATGTTCCAGTTGTTTGGGATTATTGTGCCCTCTAATGTTTGAATTTTGTATGCTCCTTTGCCGATGACTTTGTAAACCTTGAATGGGACTTCCTAATTAGCGCTCAGCTTTCCATGTCTTGGAGGCTTTCGTACGTCTTCTTTTCTTCTGAGGATGAGGTCGCCTTGTGAAAATGTTCTTGACTTGAGATTGAGCTATAGCTCGTTTAGTAGCGAACTGTTGTGGTGTTGACTTGTTTCGATGTTCTTCGACGAGGTCCAGCTCGGCTCTTCTGTTTTAGATATTATCATCTTTAGTTAAGCTTTTGGTCCTGGGGGATTGTAGGGAGATTTTAACGGGTAGCATGGCATAATATCCGTATACCAGCCTGAAAGGAGTTTCTTTTGTTGATGATTGCTCTGTTGTGTTATAACTCCATAGTACTTCTGGGATGAACTCGACCCATTCTCCTTTTGAGTCTTCGAGTTTTTTCCTGAGTCCCTGTAATATAATCTTATTGGAGGCCTCAGCTAGGCCATTAGTTTGTGGATGTTCTACAGATGAAAATTGTTGAACAATTTTGAATTTTTGTATGAAAGTTGTAAATTTTTTATCTATAAATTGTCTAACGTTATCAGTTATAACGGAATGAGGAATACCAAATCTGCAGAGTATGTTTTTCCATACAAAAGATATCATTTTTCGAAGGTTATTTTTGCTAGTGGTATTGCCTCTATTCATTTGGTAAAATAATCAATAACAACAATTAAAAATTTAACATGTCCAGGTGCTGGTGGAAAGGGTCCGAGGATGTCTAACCTCCATTTGTTGAAGGGTCAGCTTACCTCTGAGGAATGTAACTGCTCGGCTGGGTTATGAATGACTGGTGCGTGGCATTGACAATGGTCGCAGTGTTTAACCTAATACATGTAATCTTGTTGTAATGTTGGCCAGTAGTAACCTGCTCGGAGTATCTTGGAAGCCAAGCTTCCTCCTCCTATATGAGTTCCATAGACACCTTCGTGAACTTCGTCTATCGCCAGCTTACCGTCTATTGTGTTTAGGCATCTTAGAAGAGGTCTTGTGAAACCTCTCTTGTATAGCTCAGAGCCGAGTAGTGTGTAGAAACTTGCTCTTCTTTTGAATTTCCTCTTATTTTGAACGCTTTCAGGTATTAGGCCTGTTCGTAAGTAATGTGTGAATGGCTTTCGCTAGTCTTCTTCCTATGAAATACTCGAAATTGTTGTTAGCATAACACTATGTTCATTAAGTGTTAGTTGAGATAATATAGGTATTTTAGTTTGACTCCTGGTTGTTGCCAATTTTGAAAAGATATCTGCTCTATCATTTTGTTCTCGAGGTATATGGAAAATTTCAAATTTTTGGAAGTTGTTAATGAGATTATTAACAACAGCATTATACTTCTCCAACAGTGGATCTCTTACCTAAAAGTTACCTGTTACTTACTGTACCATAAGTAAGGAGTCACATCTAATGCTTAGTTGTGTTACACCTATTGTCTGGGCTAACCTTAATCCTATTATAAGTACTTTATATTCTGCTTGATTGTTGATTGCATGGAAGGTGAATTGTAGAGATTGTTCTAAAGCTGTCCCTTGCTCATCCTCAAGTAAAATTCCTACTCCAGACTCTTATTGTTTGAAGCTCCATCGACGTATAGTGTCCACTTATTCACTGTGAAATTGGATTCTCCTGTCGTGAGTTTCGCAACGAAGTTGGACAGAACTTGAGATTTTATGGCTCCTTGTGATTGGTACTGAATATCATATTCGGATAGTTTGATTGACCATTTAATCAATCTTCCAGCGAGCTCGGGCTTCGTCAAGATCTGCCGGAAGGGCTGTTCTGTTCTCACTATGATGGTATGGCTTTGGAAGTAGTGCCGCAAATGTCTGGGCGTTGTTATCAAGGCCAAGGCCAGTTTTTCTAGCTTCGAAATCTGATCTCAGCATTTTGGAGGGATTTGCTGACGAAGTATACTGGGTGTTGTTGCTTTCCTGTTTCTATTATCAAGACAGAACTGATAGCATGATTAGTAACAGATAGATAGAGGTATAGTGGTTTACCAACTTCCGGTGTTTGAAGTATTGGTGATTCTGATAATATGGCCTTGAGTTCGGTAAAGGTTATTTCACATTCCTCGATCCATTAGAATTTTTCTTGTTTTCATAGAGTCTTGAAGAAATGATGTGACCAGTGGGCTATGCAGGGTAAAAAACCTAGACAATGCTGCTAGTCGACCAGTTAGTTGTTGAACTTCTTTCACCATCCTCGGGCTTCTCATATTTAGAATCGCTTGACATTTTTCAGGGTTGGCTTCAATACCTCGGCACGTGAGCATGAAGCCGAGGAATTTCCCCCCTTGCACTCCAAAAGCGCATTTCTCGGGATTGAGTTTCATGTTGTACATTCGGATTTGTTTAAATTTTTCCTTTAAGTCCTTAATGTGGTTTGCTGCATGTAGTGTCTTTGCCACCATGTCATCAACATAGACCTCTATGTTTCAGCCAATTTGGTTTGAAAAAATTTTGTCCATGGGTATTTGATACGTTGCACCTGCATTTTTGAGTCCGAATGGCATGACCTTGTAACAAAAATTTCCATTATCAGTAATAAAAGCCGTCTTATCCTGGTCAGTCGAATACATTAGTATTTGGTTATAACCGGAATAAGCATCCATAAAGTTTAAACATTGGAAACTGAAAGAGCTGTCAACCAGTTTGTCGATGCATGGGAGGGGGTATGCGCCTTTTGGACAGGCCTTATTAAGGTCTGTATAGTCCACACACATCGTCCACTTACCATTGTTTTTCCTTACCATTACCACGTTGGCCAACCAGGTGGAGTATCTGAGATCTCTTATGAACCCAACGTTGAGGAGCTTTTGGGTTTCCTCCAAGGAAGCTGCCCTTTTGTCTGTACCGAGGTGCCTTTTCTTCTGAGCTGTAGGTCGGATCGATGGATTGATTGCTAATTTGTGATAGATGACGTTAGGGTCTATTCATGGCATGTTTGCTGGGGTCCATACGAATAGATCAACATTATGTCTCAACAGTTTAGCTAGTTGTTCTCGTTTTTCGTTCTTTAATGCATTGCCAAGGTATGTATATTTGCTCTCTTCGGCTGTTAGTTGAACCTTTGTAAGGTCGTCTGTTGGCATCGGCCGCTCTTGGTGGTTGGTCCGAGGATCTAAGTCGGCCAATGGAGGTAACTGTTCCGATTTATATACTGCCTGGACGTACTGTTGCTCAGGCCATTTTGAGTATTCGTTCTTTAGGCTGGCATTATAGCATTGCCTGGCCTCCCTTTGGTCCCCATGGATTGTTATGATTTTGTTATCCTACGAAAGGAACTTAACACACAAATGCACGGTCGAATTAATAGCATTGAAAGCATTGAATGAAGGTCTGCCTAGAATTATATTGTAAGGACTTTTGCAATCAACAACCAAATATTGTATGCCCATAGTTTTACAGTCAGGGTAATTTCCAAGTATGGTTTTTAGCCAAATGTAGCCTCGGATTGAAACTTGCTCACTTGAGAAACCTACCAGTTCCCCAGAGGATGGTTGGAGAGCTTTATCACTTAGTCTCATTTTTTGGAATGTTGAGTAGAACAAAACATCTGTGCTGCTCTCAGGATCCATTAGAATTTCCTTTACGAGTGGTTCTCCGACTTCGCGGATATCACTACAAGGTCGTCTAGGTTCTGATCATTTGCTTTGTAGTCTTTGGGAAGGAATGAGATCTCTGGTTTGTCTCTGCTGATGGGGTGGGGCAAACTTGATCCCGTCACCGACATCATAGCTCTGTAAGATCTCTTTTTGGCCGAGTTGGTACATCCTCCTTCTGCAAAACCACAAGAATTATAGTTTATTATTCGACAGGGTGGATTAATATCTTCGTTTACCTTTTTCCCTTTATCCCAGGAGTTGTCGGTTGTTTTAGAATGTTGGTCGAGGTCTTCTGTGTTCCGCTTTCATCCTCGGCTATCGATATATTTATCCAATAGGCCTTGGCGAGCCAGCTTTTCGAGGAGATCGTTTGCTATCAGACAGTCATCTGTTGTGTGTCCGTATTTCTGATGAAAGGCACAGTACTTGGATTTGTCTACATATCACTGATCTTGATATGTGCCTGCTCTATTTGGGAGTTTGATGCGTTTTGAATGCAAGATGTCTCTGAGGATTTCATCATTTTTGGTGTTGAGAGGGGTATAACTATCAAACTTAGGTGTGAGCTTAAATGACTTTTGTTCTGTTATATTGTTTGGATATTTATTTCACTTCTCATCTTCTTTGTTTGAGGTGGGTTTCTTTGCCTTTCGCAGTGCTCGGAGTTCTTTAATTTTGATTTGGGTTGTTGCCTTCTCTCGAAATTCGGCTAGGGTTTTTGGTTTTGTTATGACTATGGTTGGAACTTTCTGGGTCGGAGGCTGCTTTTTAGGGCGTGAAGGTGGAGTTTCGGGTTTAAGTTGGGTATCTCATTGGTTGTTTCAGCGAATCTGGTCATGTAGTCCTTCAGGCTTTCGTTCGGCCCTTGCTTTATAGTGCTCAGATAGTTGAAGTTGTGCACGTATACTTTGGATGCGGCAAAATGGTTGACAAACTGGTCGGCTAGCTCGTCAAAGTTGGAAATGGAGCCTTCAGGGAGGTTAGAGAACCAGATTAGGACGGCTCCATCCAAGAAGGTGGGGAAGGTACGGCATAGGATTGGGTCGGGTTCCTTGTTCATGAACATCATCGTGTAAAACTTGGTGACGTGAATGTTTGGGTCTCCTATTCCCACATAGGGTTTCAGGGTCATTGGTAGGGTGATATTTTTGGGCATTTGAAAGCTCATGACCTCTTTTGAGAAGGGGTTGGTTCTTTTGGTGGTTGTTTTCAGGGGAGTGGGTATGGTGTGTTTGGCCTTCGACGTGTTATCGTCATGGTCGTCTTTGTTTTCAGCATTCTTATGCTCTCCTCCCTTGCTCTGACTATGTTGCTTCTGGCGTAAAATCTCAGCCAATCTTTGGTTCTCGGCTCTGAGAGCCTCATTGATGGTCGTCAGCTTGGCTGAGTTAGGGTTTGAAGGAGCGTGGCTATGTTCATCTGCCATATGTTATGTCCTGCAAAAAAGAGAAAAAAGCACAGAAAACACTTTCAAAGGTTGTGGGGTTAGAAGATTTCAGGCCCCACGATGGGCGCCAAATGTTCCTGTGTGAATAAATCTTTCCGAGATATAGCTCGTTCTGTTGACGCTCGAACAACTTTTCTTGGAGAAGGAGGATGGAACGTCGTCTTCTTGTAGGAGAGATGGCGTTGGACACCTGCAAAGGGACTCCAATGCTCAAGTAAGTAAGAGTGTGAGAGTATTCAGAGTAGAGATGGAATAATTGCAATCTTTTGTTAATGCTCTGATATTTGAGGTTCTAGTAGTTTAGTTGGATAGATTTTTGGGGAGATTATCTATTTTGGTTGAGATTTGATTCCGAGGTTGTTATTTGTGGGCGGTTCTTGGGTAACGGATCACATGTGGTATACATATTGAGATTTTAGAACCTGTATTTTACACATGGAATTTGGAATTAGGTGTTTTTATTATTTTTGTTATTGTCTATCTTAATCTATATAATTAGCGACTGCTATATGCATGGTATCTTATCACATGAAAAGAAAGAAGAGAAGAGACACTACTTAAGTTTCTTCCGGTTGATCTAGCTGGCTATAATTACTAGTGAATTCCATATTCTATTTTCTTAATGAGAATAGTTCTTTGTAATAATGGTGGGTTAGTGCTGGCGATAATACTATGTTTTTATTTTCCATTTATTTTCTTTTTGTTGATGTGCTTCTGATTGTTGTTTCTTATGTTGTTAGTGTGAGTTGCTCTGAGTTGATTGAAGCTACCATTTTGGAGACTCCTGTTACCACATTTACTCTAACGGTTTGTTTTGGAAGCTGTGCTGATTAGGAGTGTACATGGCCCGGCCCGACCCGAAGACCCGGCCCGGCCCCGAACACGTTAGGGGCTAATTTAGTGTGATTTCATCGGGTCTAGAGTCGGGTAAGGGTCTCAAAAATAGACCCGGTTAGTATTTCGGGTCGGGTCCGGGTCATAGCTCAGGTCACCCGAACTCGGCCCGGTGGCCCAGTCATCATACACAATTAATATTTTGTGTTATTAGTGATGGATGATGGCTATTCTTATGTGGAATTTAAATATTGTAAACCTTAATATTTTGTGTTATTAGTCATTATAAGACTATAAGTTAATGCTTTATGTTTAAAATGCATAAGACTTTAGACTAATGCATAATATTGTGTTATTTTGTATTGATTTAAATATTTGGTGTTATTAGACAATATTAGTATTGATTATGGTTATGCTTTAATTTTAGAGAAGGGTTGGTTCTTGTTATATTTTTTTAAGTGAATTTTACTATGTGAATTGTGAAATAATGGTTGGAGATTAGGTGATTTTTACATGCTAAAGACCCGATTTTCACCCGGTTTTTACCCGGTTTTCACCCGACCCGAAGGTGCATAGGTTTCATCGGGTTAGGGTCTAAAAATTAGACCCGGTCTATATTTCGAGTCGAGTCTGGGTCAAGCCAAACCCGGTGTGGCCCGGCCCATGTACACCCCTAGTGCTGATATTGGACGAAGGGGATCCATGGATGATGAGCACATCCAAATAGATGATCTAGCTGCCCACCTTGGATTTGTGTTCAAATACCCTATACCGAGTGCATTTTATGTAGTTTTTGGTGGGCATGGGGGCCTAACGCAGCTGCTTTCATTAAGAGGAATGCAATTAGATTATTTTTTGAAGACACCAATATGCTGCAATCATATGATACAGATGCACTTTTCCTAAAATGGTTGGAGGATTCTCATAGGAAACCATTCTTAGGGGCAGACCTTGCCTTGGCTGGTGAACGGAGTGTTAATAATACTTATGGGACAACGGCATTGACTGTGCTTATACTTGGAAGGCATTTATTGGTTGCCAATGTTGGTGATTGTCGAGCAGTTCTTTGTAGGCGAGGAGTAGCAGTTGAGATGTCTCATGATCACAGACCGAGTTATTTACCAGAACAGAGGAGAGTGGAAGAGTTAGGTGGTTTCATCTATGATGGGTATCTCAATGGTGATCTTTCTGTCACCCGTTCCCTTGGTAATTGGAAGTTGAAGTATCCATTTGAGACTGTGTTGCCTCGTATTGTTGTTCCAGATATTCAAGTAGTTACATTGACAGAGAAGGACGAGTTCTTGATTATTGGGTGCGACGGCATTTGGGATGTAATGTCAAGCCAGGAAGTAGTTAGGTTCGTGCATCGACAATTGATAAGGCATGATGATCCACAACAATGTACCAAAGAACTAGTTAAGGAAGCATTGCGCCTCAATACAACAGATAATCTTACTGTGATTGGTATATGCTTATCCCCGGTGGAAAAGATTGTTGAATCTCTCCCACCGCATAGGCGAAGATTCAGAGCTTGCTCCCTATCTAAAGAGGCCAGATTGAGGAGCTTACTTGAAGGAAAATAAATGTGCATATACATCTCACCATCCGCAGTTGTTCATTCCATGCAAAGATTAGGTTGTGTTTGTAGGCTGTCTTAGATTGCTACAGAAAATCAGCCAGCAGTTTTGTAGGGATAGAGAGAAAAGATTAGAGGGTGTTTTTCACCTATTTAATGAGAGGTATTTTTTTTGGGTTATGACTTTGTTCGATAGAGACAATTGTAGGTAGCTAGTTTTTGGCAGGAACCATGGTGAATAGAATTTGACAGTTGTTACATGTGTAAACAAAGAGAATTGATTCAGCCTTGTCAACAACATGTATGAATGCAGCAAGAATTTGATGTTCTTTTGGAATATTGGATTCAATTGCGCTTTTGTTTGAATGAAGCTTGGGACACGTTTGAACCATTTTGTGATTGGCTATACAGTTCCAATAGCGTTTAACATTGAGTTATTCCTTGCTCAAAATGCGCTTGATTTGCTAGGTTGATCTTATCACCAGTTCACTGTAAAGTCCCAGGGGTTGCGTATACACACCCTGAGGTTGCATTTGTTGGGAAGATGGAGGAGCAGATGAAGGAAATTGGTGTTGAATACTGCATCAGGAAGTTTCCTTTGCTGGCCAATAGCAGGGCTAAGGTAATAGATAATGCTGAAGGGTTGGTAAAGATTTTGGCCGAAAAGGAGACAGACCAGATATTGAGAGTGCATATTATAGCACCAAATGCTGGAGAGCTCATTCATGAAGCTGTTCTGGCATTACAGTATGGTGCTGCAAGTGAGGACACAGCACATGTTTGCCATGCACATCCAACAATGAGCAAAGCGGTGAAAGAAGCTACAATGGCTACTTTTGACAAGCCCATTCATATTTAAAAGAATTGAAGAAGCAGTTTCTACTCTATTCTTGTCCTCATTTTTGTCCGTGAATTTTATGGTAAGATGATACCATCTTGTGTTAAAATAGGTTTAGCTAGGAGCATAAATACGATTAGTTAGTTATTTACCATTGATTTGGATTGTTTTTACTTACGACTTATGAGTATTGAGTAGTACTGTGGTGAGTAACTAATTATTTACATATGATTTTCACTACCTAGCACTTATTATAGCACTAAAATATAAGGGGTAATTAATATTTTTCATATATTGCAAGGACTATTTTAACTTTGCAGATATCATAACACTCTATTTGTAATTCTATGGTACTTTGTGAAGAATTTTTACCTTTTTTACGAACTTAACTATAGATCTTAAATGATGTTTATCTGATTTTTTTTCTATTTGAACAAACTTTTTTTTGAAACAAAGAAGCTCAACACAATAGTGGAGCAAAGTAGTTTGTAACATAAAAGATAATAACAGCACTTATTTTAAACACCTAGAATTTATCCCAATGTCATCTCCGGCATTGCCATCAACAACTAAAGGGATCCTGACTCTCCCACTCCTTGTAGCTGAGGGCAGTTAAATTGATTAGTTCATCTACACCTTTTGCTGTGCTCTGAAATAACTTCTTGTTTCTTTCCAACCAGATGTTCCAAATCACCGCAAAGAAACTGATGAACCACTTCTTACGCTCCTCCTTCCTGGAAGTTACACCTGTCCAGCTTAGAAAGTGTTCCTTCACTGTACCCGGGAAGGACCATTGTCTGTCAAAATCAGATACCCAAGCACACCACACCTGCCAAGTAAAGTCGCATCCAAGAAACAAGTGGTGAACAAGTTCAACATCCTTATTGCACAAAAGACAGACATTATCATTCGGATTTATAATTCCGAGACGACCTAATATTTCCTTTGTATTCACCCTGCCTATCAAAACAAACCATGCAAACAGCTCAACTCTTGGAGGGACTAACCCTCTCCAAACAGTCTTGGTGAAGCTATAACTGGTTACATTATCTGGGAGCATTTCTACCTGCAACACCTGCACAAAACTGTTAGTAGAAAAAATTTCTTGTTTGTCAAATTTTTATACCACTCTATCCTCTCTGTCAAAAGCTAGTTTAACCGGTCTTAGAGTGTCATGTAACTGATTTACTAGTTCCAACTCCCATTGGAAAAGCTCACGTCTCCATTGGAAATTCCAAACCCACTCTAGCCCATCCCAAAAGCCATATACCCCTATGACTGATCCTTTTTGGATTGAAACCGAGAAGAGCCTTGGAAACCTATCCTTCAGCGCGCCACCACTTAACCAAATATCTTCCCAGAAGTGAGTTCTTCTTCCATCACCGATCTCCATAGACAAGGCAGTTATCATCTTGTCCCTTATATGTTGCTCCTTTATTTGTAGCTGGCATATATCCTTCCATGGACCCCTCTAGTAGGTAATCTCTGGGATGATAATAGCGCATTAGGAGAGAGATTGTTACAGGAGCACACCACCTTCTTCCACAATGGGCACTCCTCCTTGGAGAACCTCCACCACCACTTAAATAGTAGTGCTGTATTACGAACCATCGCATCTCCAACACCTAACCCACCCATCTTTTTTAGGGCTTGGACCACCTCCCAACTAACTAAAGCCATGCCATTTCTGCCATCCTTCTTACTCCAAAAGAACTTTCTCTATAATGAAATAAGCTTTTCCGCAACAGCTTTTGGCATCTTATATAAGCTTAAGTAATATACCGGCAGACTGTTTAGTACTGCCTTGATGAGCACCAGCTTCCCTGCTTTATTCAGCACCTTAGATTTTCACAAGCTGAGCTTCTCCTCCACTTTGTCTATAATTGGCTTCCAAGTCTTAACCAACCTCGGGTTTGCTCCTAGAGGGACGCCAAGATATCTAACTGGAAGAGCAGCTTCCTTGCATCCTAGCAAGCTGCACATACTTCGAACCCACTGCTGTTCACAGTTGATTGGTATCAAGCTAGACTTGTCAAAATTGATACTTAAGCCCGACATCAACTCAAAGCATCGTAGAAGCCTCTTGTAATTCTTAATGGTCTCCTCTTCCAGCGGACAGAACAGCACAGTGTCATCAGCAAATTGAAGATGTGACAATTCAATATTGTCTCTCCCAACAATTAAGGGGGTTATTCGGCCGTTTCTAACTGCCTCTCCAATCATTCTGTGTAGGACATCAACAACAAGCACAAACAAAAATGGAGATAGAGGGTCACCTTGTCTCAGACCTCTTTCCATCCTAAACGGCTTCGTTGGTAAACCATTTATCAACACCGACATAGAGGTTGTGCCGATACACTCCATCACCCATTTCCTCCACCTTCGACCAAACCCCATCTTCTGCAGGATAATGTCTACAAAACTCCACTTGACTCTATCATACGCCTTTTGAAAGTCCAGTTTAATTATTGCAGCTTCCTTTTTCCTCATTTTGAACCAATGTACAATTCACATGCAATAAGTGCCCCGTCGTGTATTTTCCGGCCCTTGACAAACGCACTCTGAGTCTCTCCAACTAGAGCTGGCATAGCTGTTCTCATCCTCCTAATCAACACCTTAGAAATCACCTTATACACACAACCCACCATGCTAATTAGTCGAAGGTCCTTGATTTCCTTTGCCCCAATGAATTTCGGTGCCAAAGCAACCCAAGTTATATTAGTATCGGCCGGTAGCCTAGAAGTCTGAAAGAACCCCATCACAGCTGCTGTGAACTCAGTCCCAATCTCGTCCCAGCACTTCTTAATAAAATTAAAGTTGTACCCATCACTCCCTGGTGCCTTGGACGGTTCACAGTCCCACACTGCATCTCTAATCTCCTCAGCTGATGGCAATACCTCTAAAGCTGCAGCATCCTCTTCAGATATCATACCCACCAGGCCATCCCTAAAACCCACCATAGGAGACTCTTCCTGATGATATAACTTCTTGTAGAACTCTGTGATAGCAATTTTTATCCTTGATTGATTTCTTACCAACCTCCCATCAATTAGCAGTGCATCAACCCTGTTGTTCCTCCTTCTAGTTGAAGCTATGTTATGGAAGTACCTGGTATTTTTGTCCATGTCCTTAGCAAGACGGGATCGCGACATCTGTTTCCAGTGTACTTCTTTTCTCACATACCACTTCTCACAACAAGTCACCAGCGCCTTTCTTCTTACCTCCACTGTTCCATCATATATCCCATTGCTTACCATGTCGTCTACCTTCTTAATCTCTTCCTCAAATTTCATGATCTTATTATCCATGTTCCCAAAATTGTCTCTATGCCATCTTCCCAACGGAATTGTCAAGGCCTTTAATTTGTCTATGAACTGCACCTCCCCTAGTTCCCTCCATTCTTCTTTTACCATTTTGAGAAAACCTTCGTGTGTAAACCATGAGTCTAAGCTTCTGAATGGTCTAGGTCCATCTCTAAACCTTGAGTCTTCCACTATCATTGGGCAATGATCTGACAAGCCCCTTGGTCCTCCTCTTAAGCGAATCTCTGGGAACTCCTCAACCCATTCCAGGCTCACTAAAACTCTATCAATCCAACTGCAGGACTGGCCTCTGAACCACGTAAACTTACGGTCGTTGAGCGGTAAGTCCAACAGGTGCATATCTTGTACCCAATCCTTGAACTCCTCAGCAGACGCTGTTAAACTAGTAGAACCTTTTCTTCCCTCGACGTTTATAATCTCATTAAAGTCTCCTATGAAGCATCAAGGGACTTGGCACAAACCAGCAGTATAACTCAACTCTTCCCATACAACACGTTTCTCCTCTCTAGTATGAGCACCATAAACCAAGAACAAGGCACAGTTGAAATTATTCTTTAATATGATCCCTTCTACACACAACCATCTCTCCCTTTTATAACAATTATTTATTTTAAAAATGTTTTCATCCCACATTAACAGCAACCCACCCGATGCACCATCAGCCTCTACATACTCCCACCCAGCACCATCATGCCCCCCACAAACTAGCGACATCAAACTTCGTCATTACAGGTCTTTTGGTTTCAATCAGACCTAACATATTCAGCCTAATTTTTTTCTTAAAATCCTTTATCATCCTCACCTTACCATCTCCCCTCAACCCCCGAACATTCCATGAACTAAAGATCATCTTAAAAGATTATTACACACCTTATTTTTATGCTTGGGTCTGCAACGCCTTGCCTTTGCCTTTTGTTTCGCCATTCTTTTTCTTTGAGCAATTTCTTCATTTTGAGTTTGGAGGATCGCCATAATATCATCCTCTTCGTTGTGTAGCATAGCACCAGATTCCACTGCTACTTCCCATGTTTTCCTGTTTTCCAATATCTGCTCCTTCAGTGTTGAACTCTGATAGTCACCAATATCCGCATCATTTTCAGCTCCGTCCTCACCCCTTTGGTCATCTTCAACGCCCTCCCCGCCCTATATCAATAATTTCTGCCCTTCGTTCGACCTGCATCGTCCATTCACATCATCAAACACAGCTCCTGCGTTATTTGCCCAGCTTCCATTTACAGTTACTCTTCCATTTTTGTTATCCTCATTTGTGCCATTTTCGTCATCAATATCCCCAAAATTCCCGTCATCACTATCCTCTTCCATACCCCCTTTTTTACCTCGGCCAGCACCTTCATCCCCATTGCCGTCAACCGCCCGAACCTCCGCTTAGGGGTGTGCATGGGTCGGGTGAAACCGGGTTTGAAGTGACCCAGACCCGACCCGAAATATATACCGGGTCTATTTATTAGACCCGAATCCGGCCCTAGACCCGATGAAACCTATACATTTTCGGGCCACGATTATACCGGGTGAAAACCGGGCCGTTAACATTACATTACCTTTATACCTTCTTATAAGTGCATATGAAAATATCCAAATTTCCAAGGCTCCAACTATTATTTGACATGGTAAAATTCACTTAGAAAAATATAACAAGAACCAACTCTTTTCTAAAATTAAAGTATAAGCATAATTAATACTAATATTATATAATAACACCAAATATTTAAATCAATACAAATAACACAATATTATGCATTAGTCTAAAATCTTATGCATTTTAAACAGAAAACGTTAACTTATAGTCTTATAATAACTAATAACACAAAATATTAAGATTTACAATACTTAAATTCCACATAAGAATAGCCATTATCCATCACTAATAACACAAAATATTAATTGTGTATGATGATCGGGCCACCGGGCCGACTTCGGGTGACCCGAGCCATGGCCCGGACCCGACCCGAAATAATGACTGGGTCTATTTTTGAGACCCATACCCGACCCTAGACCCAATGAAATCGCACCAAATTAGCCCCTAAAGTGCTCGGGACCGGGCCATGCACACCCCTACCTCCGCTCCTTCATCGCCTGGAATCGTTTCAGTTCTTCCATCCTCCAGCGCCATCGATATTGTCTGGCGTTGCTCAAGCCCGATATCCTCTCCATCGCCTTCTCTAGCTTTCCACGCCTTATCAATCACTGCCCCGCCGTTCGCCGGACGATGATAATTCTCAGTCGCGCGTCTTCGATTGGTGGAACATCCGCGCTCTCCAACTCCTCGTGGCCGTCCGATCTGGGACCAGCTAGCACCACCAGACTCGGTTCTGCTTCCCTCGGCTGATCCGCTCTGCCTGTGATGGCTACCCCTAGCAAGAACCCGTTGCACCTGACCCGGATCCGTCATGCCCTGAGCTGGCCCATCCGAGTTGCATATGGTAGCGTCAAATCCATTGGGAGTAGCTATAGGATTTGGGCCCAGCATACTTGCACAGCCCATGTTATTGAATATCTTGTTTTTGGGCTTATTTTTGTAGCTGTTATTGTGTTTTATTGTCCCCCTTATGGCCTTCATTTGTTGTAGTCCACCATTCAGATTGCCAAAATCCCAGGATAAGGTTTTGTCTGAATCTTCTTTATTACTCATAAAAGCACCCTCCACAAAATCAGCATACCCTTTAAGAGCTTCATTACTCGTATTATATGTTACCAATTTAAGTTGAGCCTCTTTTGAATTTTTGAATTTCCACTCATTTAAAATATCTGCTAAATTTACTATTCTATCCTCAGCTTCTTCACCCTCCCGCACCACAGCCATCATCGGTTCAGTCGCCTGGTCTACGCATACCGGTGGTTTTTTGAGCCTCACTGATGTGTCATCCACAGCTGTATAGTTACCTCCAGCATTTTTCATTTGTTCCTCACGACTTATGTCCCTGACTGTACCATTGTCCAACTTACAACTTGCACCATATGTCTCGCGTCCCACCTCCTTTACCAACACATCAAATCCGCTGATGCCTATTGTTATGTGTATCCATTCGTTGATCGCACCCATTACACAGGTATCAATTTGTACTCTTCCAACACTGAAGGAATTGCACGATTCCTCAACGAGTCGCATCCAACTACTTCGCCCCACTGGCCTCCTATGGTTTTAAAAGTTTCGTCAGTCCAGGCATGCAGCGGAACTCCAAAACATTCTAGCCATGTTCTTCTAGTTTCACTTCGTTCGGACTCCTCCCACCGCCAAACACTATGAAAAACTTGTAATAGACTGTTCATGTTAAAGGTGTATGTCTCTTCTGCGCTCAATACACTATCAAAGGTCAATAAGGCTTTGTAGGCACCCATTTCTCGTACTTCGGTGACTTGAGGAAAGTTCTTCGCAACCTGATCTTTCAGCGAGTTAAAGTTTATGGCCGTTGTTGTTCCTCCCACAAGGCTTCTTTGTAGCCACTCCAAGTTTTCCTTGGCCACAGTAACTTCCACCTTTTTTGTCCACCCATTTCCATGTGGATCTATTACTTTTGTCTCCTTTCTTGGTTCTGATGTTTTCTTCTGATCCTCCATCTGAACCACTTCGCATTATGGCCGGTGATGAGCAGAGATTTGATCATCTTCTCTTCTCTGAATTCTGCTAGTATCATTCTTGTCTGGCATTCTCTTGTACTTTGCTTCCCCTACAAAAATAATCTTACCTCTCAACCTCGTTCGATTCATCTCCCTTATAGCCTTCAATGCTCCTCCTTTCGTGGTGTATCGTATGAACGCAAAGATATATACATATATATATATATGATCACTTTTTTGTTTTCGTGATAAATATATGTCGTTTATGCGTCCCGTCCAGTTGAACAGCTAAAACAACTCTCTCCTCGATATGTCTTCGGGAAGGTTGTCCACGAAGATTAAGAAAGACTCATTCTCAAGTCTTCGATACTCTTCTCGGTTTCAAACTTTTGGATCTTTGTCGTGTTCCCTAAACCTAGCCCTCCTTGTGTTTCCCCTACAAAAACAAATAATTAGAAGTGCAAAGTGCAACGGTCCCTTATTTTATACTCACTATTTTTTGTTTTTTTATTTTTTTCTAATTTCCTAAAAAGAAAAATTAATATAGAGTTTATTTAACATGTGTCTAGCTTACCATTAGTATAAAGTTTTAAATGTTTTCATTTGATGAAGGCAAAATAAATGCATTGAAAACTTGAATTTTTTATATTTTCAATAAAAACTTTTCACTAATAACAAGTTTATCATTTGCTCTTAGGACACATGTTAGCTAAACCCTTAAATATATTAGCTTTTAAGAATTAATACCTTTTTTAGTTCTTAATTATTTGATTAATTTAAAGGACAAAGTACCTCTCCATAATTTAAAAATTTTTAATTAATTTTTAACCATTTAAATAATTAGTCTAAGTAGTCTCTATAATAAATTGTCAAATGATAACTTGTTGATGTGTGAGAAATGGTAGTATTCTCATAGCAACTATACTTAATGTATCAATAGATTACCATCTAACAATTACAAAGACTGCTTAGACTAATTAGTTAAGTCCTTGAGAATCGATTAAGGATTTTTGAATTGTTGTAGAAAGACTCAAAGTTCTAAAAACCGAAATGGACCGACTGATTTAACTGGATTAATTGAGATTCAGTCATCAGGACGATTCAGTTGACTTTAAAATCGCGTGACAAAAAATCGGTTAAAAAATTGATCGAACCGATAGTAAACCGGTGAACCTCCAAAACCGACCGATTTATTTAAGGGTTTTCTGTTCGGTCAACCCCTTAAAAACGGCCCCGTTCCCTCCCCTAAAAAAACCCTTAAATCCCCCAACGGAGCCCCAGTCCTAAGGGTGTTCGCAGCATGACTGATGGGCGACGAGCGACAGATGACGGCGGCTTCACCCGCGATGGAAGGAAAGGGAGAGGCTGTGACTGCGAGGGAGG
>NC_029788.2:13000657-13005826 GCF_000816755.2 Arachis ipaensis
ATATATATATATATGATCACTTTTTTGTTTTCGTGATAAATATATGTCGTTTATGCGTCCCGTCCAGTTGAACAGCTAAAACAACTCTCTCCTCGATATGTCTTCGGGAAGGTTGTCCACGAAGATTAAGAAAGACTCATTCTCAAGTCTTCGATACTCTTCTCGGTTTCAAACTTTTGGATCTTTGTCGTGTTCCCTAAACCTAGCCCTCCTTGTGTTTCCCCTACAAAAACAAATAATTAGAAGTGCAAAGTGCAACGGTCCCTTATTTTATACTCACTATTTTTTGTTTTTTTATTTTTTTCTAATTTCCTAAAAAGAAAAATTAATATAGAGTTTATTTAACATGTGTCTAGCTTACCATTAGTATAAAGTTTTAAATGTTTTCATTTGATGAAGGCAAAATAAATGCATTGAAAACTTGAATTTTTTATATTTTCAATAAAAACTTTTCACTAATAACAAGTTTATCATTTGCTCTTAGGACACATGTTAGCTAAACCCTTAAATATATTAGCTTTTAAGAATTAATACCTTTTTTAGTTCTTAATTATTTGATTAATTTAAAGGACAAAGTACCTCTCCATAATTTAAAAATTTTTAATTAATTTTTAACCATTTAAATAATTAGTCTAAGTAGTCTCTATAATAAATTGTCAAATGATAACTTGTTGATGTGTGAGAAATGGTAGTATTCTCATAGCAACTATACTTAATGTATCAATAGATTACCATCTAACAATTACAAAGACTGCTTAGACTAATTAGTTAAGTCCTTGAGAATCGATTAAGGATTTTTGAATTGTTGTAGAAAGACTCAAAGTTCTAAAAACCGAAATGGACCGACTGATTTAACTGGATTAATTGAGATTCAGTCATCAGGACGATTCAGTTGACTTTAAAATCGCGTGACAAAAAATCGGTTAAAAAAAACCGATAGTCGATAGTAAACCGGTGAACCTCCAAAACCGACCGATTTATTTAAGGGTTTTCTGTTCGGTCAACCCCTTAAAAACGGCCCTCCCCTAAAACCTGTGAGGGAGGAAAACGGCGACTGTGAACTGTGAAAGGAGGAAGAGAGGGAGAGAGAACCGCGCCGAGGTGCTGTCCGGCAAGTCGGCGATGGTGCTGTGGACGGTGAAGGAAGACAGTGCTACGAGGAAGGGGCTTGGCGGCTGGGGCTTGAGGCTTAATGTTCCTTCATTAGAGAGAGACTGTGAGAGACTAGAGTGGCGCTGCTAGGTTTAGGTTATCTGGTATTTGGGACTTTGGGGGTTGGCTTTTTAGGATTTTTTAGGTGACTAGTTCGGTTAGAATTTTCAGTGTGAACGAAAAACTGAACCGAACCGCAAGAAAAACAGCAAAACGTGATTTTTTTTAGTTTGTTCAGTTTTTTATTTTTTCGGTTCGGTTGATCAGTTTTTTCGGTCCGGATTTGTTTTGAACACCCCTACCCAGTCCCACTTCTCTCTTCTCTCTGAAAATTGGAAACTAAAAGAACAAAGAACCCTAGTCTCACAACCCCGCAGCCACCGTCTCTTTTCATTGTCATCGCCGAACACTTCTCTACTGGAGACAGGCGTCGCGTGTGGAAGCTCTGTCGCCGTCGTAGGAAGCTATGTCACGTGTGGAAGCTCTGTCGCCGTCCTAAGAAGTTATGTCACCGTCGTCGTCTCCTCTGTTCGAGCTCTCTCTCTCTCTGTCTTAGCCGGCAGTTTTGTGTCGTCGCCGTCACTCCCCTTCCTTCCTCGATACCGGTAAGCACTGTTATTTGGAATTATTTTTGTTAGTTTTACTATTTTTAAAAATATTAATTTGCTGATTTTCAGATTTTGATAATAATTTGTAGTTTTGTTAATGTTGCTGATTTTCGGATTTTAATAATACTTTGTAGTTTTGTTAATAATACTGCGTTTAATGGTTTATTGAATGTCTGAGTTGTGAGTTGCTGAATGATTTTGTTAAATATTTTTTGCTGAGTTAATTTTTTTATATTTTTTATTGTATGTTAGGCAGCGTTTGGTTTATGTATCTCTTGAGACAGAGACATAGAGACATAGACATTAAAGACATGAACATAAGTTATTAGTGTCTATGTACTGTGTTTGGTAAACATTGAATAAGACACAATAAAATTAGAAAAAGTCCATATTATCCTTATAAAAAAAGAGTAAAGTATCGTTTTTGTCCTCAACGTTTGGGGTAAATCCTATTTGTATCCCTAACGTTTGTAAAAGTGATTCAATGTTATCCTGCAGTCAATTACACATCATGAGCGCTTTAGTTTGAGTTTTAAAAATCTCTTCTTAAAGTTAGAATACAAATGTCTGGGATAGAATCGATGATCTATTCCGAAAAATAGCTCATCAAATGTTGAAACTAATTCCTACAACATTTACATAATTCACTTTTCTAGGGACATAATTGAATTTAAACACAAATAGTGGGTATAATATTAAAATCGAACACATCCAAGTGAGACCCAATTGAGAATGAATACATCCAAGTGAGAATAATTGAAAAATATAATCTGATTTGTTAGTATAATTAATAATAGGATAACATTGAATCACTTTTATAAACGTTAAGGATACAAATAGGACGATTTAAATGTTAGGAACACAAATAAGACTTACTCCAAACGTTTGGGACAAAAACTATACTTTACTCTAAAAAAAAATATCAGCTACCATTGCTACCACTATCATCCACCATCTCCACCACTTCAGATTCATCATCACACACAATTCACCACAAATTAATCAGCAAAAATTTTACAAGAATCAACAAGAATTTTTATTTTTCAACAAAAAAACAAAAAGGGAGGAGAAGGTAACTGAAGAGCAAACTGTGAAAAGAGAAGAACCAAAGTAGAGGAAGAGGCGACAATGGCAAACTCGAAGAGGAAGAGGGAGAGGCGGCCATGGGCATCGCGAAGAGGGAAGAGAGGCGACAGCCAATCTGGATGATGAAGGAGACTTAGCGGCGACGGTGGATCTAAACGAAGGAGGAGACGAGTGGCGGCACGCAAATCTGGACGGAGGAGACACAGGACAACGCTTGGATCTGGACGAAGTGGGAGACGCAGCGGCGATGGAACGCAGATCTAGATGAAAGGGGAGACGCGACAGCGGCGATGGATCTGGACGAGGGATCTGGACAAGGAGATGCAACGCTGACGGCGAATCTGGATGAGGGGATGCGACGGCGGAAGAAAGGAGGAGGGAGGAAGGAGAACGGTCACGGTGGATGGAGAAGAAGAAAGAGAGGGTAAATGAGTAAAAAATTGTGTCTAATTGATTGTGTCTCTGTGTCTCATTATTTTGGAAGTACACTGAATACGGAAATGGATCCTCTCAATTGTTAAAAAAAAGTGAGAGTGTAAAGTGTGATCTTTAACCCTCCATTGCTCTCTCTCTCATATTTATTCTTGGTTCCACTTATAAAACTAATGGTGAGAGATCACACTTTATTCCCTCAATTGTTAAAAAAATGGAGAGGGTCCATTCTCCACTAAATACATGTATTTTGTGTATACTTGTGTACTAACGTGTCCATCAAAGATTTGTGTCTCAACAAACAAATATAAAATATGTTCTAGCGTGTCTCATATCTCTGTGTCTGTGTCTTTGAAACCAAACGCTGCCTTAAAGATGGGATAACCACAAAGTGATTTGAAAACGCTACCAATCAAGGGTTATAGTTTCATTGAGTTAGGACATTCTTTTTTCTTTAATATGACTCAATTAGATTTGGATTATTTTGTGCCTTGAAAAATTTGTTGTCTTATAATAAAGATATTAATAAATTTTTAGATATTAGATTGGTATGTTTCTTAATTTTTTCTGTTTCTTTTTTCTTTTATTCTGTGGCCTGTTGCTTGAATTTTGGATTCTTGGAGTTTTGCGGGTATGGGTTGCTTGTTAGGTTGTTTCAATTTGGAGAATTTTTATGGTCTGAAGTAGATTGCTGAAACTTCAGTTAATTCTTTATGATTTTGTGGTGTGCTGAAATGTGTTGTGACGTCATGTATGTGCGTGGGATAGAAGCTAATTTAATTGAGCATTTTGTTTTAAAAAGAACTTGTATTTACTGCATATCTTTTGCAAAGAGAACTTGTTTTTAAGATAATGAAAATTCATTTTAGGTCCGACTTAAGTTCCTCATATATTTGTAGATGCTTCAGAATTTCTCTTACAAATTCTATCTAGTCTTTTATGATGCTTTGGCCCTTTAAAATATGCATTCACTTGGTATCATTGATGGAATTTAGTAAAATAGCAAAATTTGTTTCATTTAATAAAGATATATGTTGTTAAGTGTTAATTTTGAGTTTTTATTAATTTTTTATTTTATTTTATTTTATTATATGGAAGAGAATGGAAGAAGGTTGAAAATTTCGTAAAATTTTGAATTTTATTAACTTAAAAATAATTAAATTTAAATATTTAAAATTATATATTGAATTTTTAATAATTTTATTATATATTTAATTAAATCGATTTAATTATGGTTCGACTCCGATTGAACTATTAAACCAGTAACTCGACCGAAAAGAGTATTTATTATTTTTTTAATAAATTTTTTAAAAAAATGCTTATTAAAAAAATAAATAAAATAGTACAGTTTCTGTAAAAACACAGATGATATTAGGGGTGAGCACGGGTCGAGTTAGTTAGAGTTTAGGGTGAAAAGAGAACCGAACTAATTGAATTGTAATTGATTTGGTTTAGTTCGAATTTAAGTTTTTTTTGTGTATGTACCCGAACTAAACCAAACTGATTAAGAATGGATTGGTTCGGTTCGGATAATTGAGTACCCGATAAAACATAAATTCTTAAAAAAAAAAAACAAAAATATTTTTCTTTTCTTTTCAATTATCTTCGAAAATTCTCTCATCTCTCATCCCCTTCTGTTTATTTATTCATCTACTAAGACCCCTCTTTCACCCAAGAATTCGAACTCATTCCTCTCCCTTGTGTTTGGATTCTTGTCTTTTCCTCCCTCCATTATTCTCTTCTCATACTTACATAAGGAATCTCTATACTGTGACATAGAGGATTCCATATTTTTTGTTCTCTTCTTTTTCATAAGAGCAGGAACAAGGATAAGAACATTCTTGTTGAAGCTGATCCTGAACTTGAAAGGACTCTGAAGAGGAAGCTAAGG
>NC_029788.2:13005896-13006659 GCF_000816755.2 Arachis ipaensis
TGGTTAATATATATATATATATATATATATATTTAATTTTTATTTTTTTATTTAATTAATACATGATCGAGTCTACAGGTTGGTTCGAATTCTGTACCTTTAAAATTGTTACCCAAACCAATCACTAGAGAGAGTCATTAATTTGGTTTAAACTGAACCTAATTATACGTTAGTTCCAAAACTAATTTAATTAGTTTGGTTCAAATTTGGACGAATAATGGAGTACCGGTGCTCACCCCTAGATGATATAATATAGCGTGTACCACTTGTCATAGATTACAAATGTTAAAATGTACACCAGCAGAATGTGACCAGTGATGACGTAGTCCACGATGCACCATAAATACCATGGTGCATGGAAAAAATCTCTGCAATGTACAGTACTAATAATTTTGGAAAGACCGTATCCGAGATTAGAATAGAAAATCCCAGTGTAGTGAAGAAGGAAATCATGGCGTCTCTGGCTCAGCAGCTGAGCGCCCTCAGATGGTCTCCACTGCCGTCCACGTCTTCGTCAAGACCAACCACCGCCCACAACCGCCGCACCCGCACGCTCCTTCCGGTGGTGTGTTCGGTGGCCTTATCGAATGCGCAGAACCGAGAGAGAGTGAAGCTCAAAGAGCTCTTCGAGCAAGCCTATGAGAGGTGCCGCACTGCTCCCATGGAAGGTGTTTCCTTCACCGTTGATCAGTTCACTGAAGCTCTTGAAAAGTATGATTTTGATTCCGAGGTTGGCACCAAGGTCAGTTTGCTTCGCTTCCGG
>NC_029788.2:13007201-13029577 GCF_000816755.2 Arachis ipaensis
GGTTTTTTTTTTTTTTTTTTTTTAACTGCAATGGAGTTTGTTCTGTCACTGGTTGCATAAAGTTTTGAACTTGATAAATGGAGTTTGTGGTTTCGGTGGAAGATGACTTTGAATTGGGTTTGTTGAAATGGTGTGTATTGATGAGTAATGAGAATGTTTAGTTAATGTGTCTGTCGTAATTGATGGTTGGTTGTGTATGAAGAAAAACAAAAAGAGGTAATTGGATCCAGAGCCAACATCTTTTGCAAATATAGTTGTTTTAATTAAGGTAGGTTGAATTTCATCCTAGGTGGTTTGGATTTGTTGAGAGAAGATCAGAGCATCTGCTTAGGTGTGTGAATCGGATAGAAGATAGACAAGTGGTGAAAGATAGGTAGAGGAACACCCAAAAAATCATACACAAGTTGTAAAGGACCTCACTGTAAACACAATATATGAATAATATGATAGGGTACAGTTGATCCTAGCCAATTCCAACCAATGCGATAAGGTTTTGTTATTGTTGTTGCAATTGTTTGATTAAGATGGTCTGTTTTTCACATAAGGTTTTATGATAGGACACGATGTCATTGACATAGTTTGATACTTTGATTCATTTAGTGGAAAAGAGTTTTGTGTTGTGTTGTTTTGTTCCTTGAGGAAATAAGTTGGTTAATGGTGGTGGGTTTTTGTTTTCAGATTAAGGGCACAGTATTTGCTGTAGATGCAAGTGGAGCTTATGTTGACGTTACTGCAAAGTCGACTGCATATTTGCCACTGCAAGAAGCATGCATCCACCGAATTAAGCATGTGCAAGCAGCAGGCATAGTTCCTGGCTTGAGAGAGGAGTTTGTAGTCATTGGGGAAAATGAAGTTGATGATGGCCTGATCTTGAGTTTAAAGGCTATTGAGTTCGACCTTGCATGGGAACGCTGTAGGCAACTTCAAGCAGAAGATGCAGTTGTCAAGGGTAAGGTGGGTGAAGTGAAACCAAGAAACTCAATTTCAGTCAATGTTCAGTTCAAGTATTGTTTCTTCCGTTATGAGTTGTTTAATTTTCTCTATGTTTACATTAACTGGTTGCATACACTTTGTCTTGCAGATTGTCAATGGAAACAAGGGTGGATTGGTGGCCGAGGTGGAAGGCCTTAAGGGATTTGTTCCATTCTCACAGATTTCATCGGTTAGCTCTTGACGTACTTTGACATTAGTAGCATTGCGCTGATTTTGACCGCACTAATAGTCAATACTCAATGTAAGAAAAGTTGAGGCTTTTTGTTGTAACCATCATCAGACTGGGATGCTTCAGACCAAAGAATGAAAATCTGAAATTATTGATGCAGCATAAGTGTCGCATAAGAATATGATGCAATCTCCCTCTATTGTTGTCAATGTTGAAATAAAATAATTCAATTTTAGTAAACCCCACTTGTATTCCTCAACGAGTTCCCATAGATTATTATGTTTAACTAAGAAGTTTCTTTGAATGTTCATTTCCATATTTCATTGCTTAGCCTTCTGTTTACTTTTCTTATTAGAAATTATCTGGAGAAGAGCTACTTGAGAAGGAACTCCCTCTAAAGTTCATGGAGGTGGATGAGGAACAGTCCAGACTTATCCTCAGTCACCGTAAAGCCGCTGCTGACAGCCAGGGACAGCTGGGAATTGGATCAGTAGTAACTGGCACTGTTCAAAGCCTAAAGCCATATGGTGCCTTCGTTGACATTGGTGGAATCAGTGGTCTCCTTCACGTCAGTCAGATCAGTCATGATCGTATAACTGATATTGCAAGTGTTCTTCAACCCGGTGATATTCTGAAGGTATTCCTATGATATTGTTAGTTTGTTACATTTACATGGACATTTCCTTACAATTGCAGTTGTCTTGTAGATGAAAATTCTCACCTGTTCTTTGTTAGGTGATGATACTAAGTCATGATCGGGAGAGAGGCCGAGTAAGCCTTTCCACAAAGAAGTTGGAACCCACACCTGGTGATATGATTCGCAATCCAAAGCTTGTCTTTGAGAAGGTATAACTCAGAAAGGATGTCACATGTTTTGCTTATTTCAACTTCCTTGTTTTTTCTGCCACCTTTTTTGACATCCTTGAAGAAGCCAAAACCTTGATAAATCATATATACTTCATCACTTTCCATCAGCATTTTTAATTTTCGATGAGAATGATCACATTTAACTCTGATTCTGTTCTTATAGGCGGAAGAGATGGCTCAGACATTCAGACAGAGAATAGCCCAAGCAGAAGCCATGGCTCGAGCTGATATGCTTCGGTTCCAGCCAGAGGTATCCTAGCTATTGATTATTTATTTGTTCAAAATTCTGTGTGCATTTGCATGTCAAAGGCATTCTTACTTTCAGTTGTTACATTTCATCTTTGGGTTGAATATCTTTTTTGATTCCTTTATGACATCATTGCGCAATTTGATTATGAATATATAAAAATTATATGAATTGCAGAGTGGATTAACTCTTAGCAATGAAGGGATTTTAGGACCACTTTCTTCAGAGTTGCCTGCAGAGGGAGTGGATTTCAATGAGGTACCCCCAGCTGAAGAAGATTCATGATTCAGAATTTTGAGGGTCCTATGTTGCACCTAGCTCTAGATTTTTGCTTGTAACTCGAACAATGTTGCTGTATAACAATAAGCTTATTGTTTTGTTTTGTTTGGATAAGTTAATTTTTTCCTGCTGCTTAGAGAATACATTTCTTTCGAGTCAACAATCTCTCCTCTCCTACAAATTTCAATTCTGTTGTGTGTGTATTTAGCCAGATGAACTAAAATATTGATTTTCAAGAAAGGAAAAGTCAATTAATCCTTTTATTTTCTGATTAAATGAAAGCTTTCATGTTACGGAAACAAAGGAGCAATACAATATTAGTTTTTTGGATTTAGCGAACAATAGTTTTTAAGTTGTTAAATGCGAAAAGTATGTATTGAAGAATTAAAAATTTCAAGTTTTTAAAAGTATATATTTGTATTAAGAATATAGAAAAATTGGACATTGGGATAAGTAATTTTAACTAATACCTTTAGAATGTGTTTTCAAAATCGAAGTGTTTTTTTTTTTTCGTACGGGATGGAGCAAACCAATTATTTACTGGTCTGTGCTCAATGATTATATATCTTATTTGAAAATAAATAAGGGAGAAAAGCAATATAAGCTGCTCAGAAAAGCAATATAAGCTGCTCTATCCAGCCAATTGGAAACCAAAAATTCCTCTTTTTCCCGAAGAAAATAAAAAAAATATTAATACTATCTTTTTGTCTAAATCCTATTAAGCTACTTATCTTTTAAGTATGGGAAAGGGATAACCGATACAGTTCGAAGCATACTAAAATTACTTTCACAGTTTCACATAAATGGTTTTAGTATTTTATATCAATAATGTCAAGATTTGCATGAGAATTCAATCATTATAATTAATCACATATATATCAACAATAAACAGAACAAATATTTTAACTAGAATTGTGGGGCCCTCCTAAGAGGGCTCCTCCAAAAATTGGCGTATGCCGCATTAAGTGGCGAACACACGGTATTCTTTAGTAAAAGGCGAAAGAATAGTTCGCTCTGTGCTCACCACACGGCTCCGTGAGTTTACCAAGGTGAAGTGCTCTCATTTTATAGGCGATGAACATTTTTCTCTCATTACTCTACCCGATGTGGGCTTTGGTTAATACTAACACTCTCCTAACTCCCTCAATCACAACCTTCTGGATGATACCTCTGCAGTTTCCTGGAGCCCCATTTTTCTTTCTACATTTATAAAGTGATTAGTCTTTTTCCACATATTTACAATCTCTATTCTTGAGTAAAAAATTTAAAAAATGTGGGTTTACATCACCGTTTATATTTATGTGTTGCCAATTACTTGAACAGCTTCTTGTTCAAGGAACATCTTGGGATATATTTTACTGAATATTGATAAATCAAATGCTTTTTTTCTACGGATAGGTTTGTCCTAACCACAGCTCTAATGTAGACTTGTCACAAAATCATAAAGTGTGAACGTGGATAAACGAGTGATCTTGAATGTTTGCTCAATGTATTAAGTGCATGTCTATATATGGAAGACTTGGAATGACGACGTTGCTACCATATTACATGTTCTACTGGGTGAGAATCAGCGACATGAATTTAAAAAGAATGTCAATGTCATAAATTAAGTCTAATTTCAACTTATTCATCGACATAAATTTTAAATTTTGTTGAAAATAAGTATAGATATTAATAATTACACTAAATATTAATAGCGTATTTTAGTTCAGGACATGAATCATTTATAGATAAGAGATGTTCCTTTATTTATTTATTTTTGTTTAATGGGAGAATAAAAGCTGGAATAACTAACTAAATGATTGAAAGTTAGTACTTTGGTATAGTGTACTTTCTAATAGCCAAAAGCAAGAAAAGCTGAAAATATATGGGATACAAAATTTTCTTAGAATTCCACTTGCTACACAAGATCTACATGGGAAAACTTTCTTTTCTACATTTGATCTTGGAAGATATACAACAAATGAACAAACTAACTTGTAAGCTCTAGAACAAAAGAAGGCAAAAGAGTACTTCTTTCCTTCACCTAGGTTATAATCCTATACAGGATTGGCTAACTTTCCTTCTTGCTGCTCTTCTTGCCTTTCTTTTGCTTCTGCTTCAACTGAGTTAGGCCTGCTGCCGATATCTTCACATTACCTATAAACGCGGCAACCAACTCGGGATCCGTACAGGCTTTCATCAACTCCTTCTCCCGGTTCGTAGCTTCGGACATGTGGCTGAACAGGTTCATTGCAGTTTTTGCAGCTATACAATAAAATGGTAAAATTATGGCACCATCATGAAATTATACATTCCTAGTTGATGATAACCACAAATTTAAAGCAGAATATATGGTAAATCGGTAACATACAATTAAATAAAAATAAGTCATACCTTTTCCTTTCTTCAGGGATCCAGGAATTATCTTCACTCTATATTTGTAGGACTGAACTGCATTATAAGGACCACAGACAGGAACAGCGTATAAGAGAATGTCATTAGGGAGTGGATTCCCAGTCAAGTAATCCACATCATTTAGTTTTTCTTTCTCTTCTTCTCCTATTTCATTAATATCATCTTCTTCCATTGCCACCCTATCTGCTTGGGAAGGGTTACTAGCACTCTTATTAAGATTTTCTTCGGTTTCACCAATTGAATGACTATCCGGTTGCTCCTTACAATCCCGAGATAAGTGACCTGCCTTCTTACACTTGAAACATATCTTTGGAGCTTCTGAAGGACCTGCCACAATAGACATTTTAACACACTAGGAAACATAATATGGTATAATTGGCACAAAAATGTCTCTCAATTTTAAGTGAAGTTCATATCACAGTGATCAACTAATAGATACGAGGTGATTAGGCTTGATCTACAAAAAAGGGCCAGGAATGAATGAACTAAGTTGTGCTCAGCTGGCATACAAACTTTCTTTTTTTTTTTATGTTCGTAAACACAATATAATTACTTTTTTTTTGGTGTATGATAATATACATATATTAACTATGACATACATAACTTAATTGGCAGAATTTATGAACCAAACAAATAAACCATTAAACGAGTCAAGCTTGGATATTCTTTAGCTCAATTTTCACTATTTGGCTCATGAACCAGACAAAACCGACTAAGGAGTTTAGAAAGCCAACTTGGCTCATTCAATTGAATGAGTTGAGCAATAAGTCAAGCAGAGAAGTTCATAAGCTTTATTTGGGCAAAGATATAAAACCATTCATATACTTAACCCAATGACTTAAGCTTTTAGATTGTAAATATTATTAGAGCTTCTATGCCAAATGGTTTATAATTTGATCTTTATTACCCTCATTCTAATAAAAAAATTTGAATTTTAGCATAAGTAACTAGACCCATATATGGTCTGCCTCTAATAACTTTTGGAAGAGATGGTTCACTAAAAAAAAAAAAGGCAAGTTTGAGCCAAACATAATGGTTTATACCAAATTCAAGCCAACTTGAAGATAACCCAATTTTCATCAAACTGAATCTCTACTAAACTCATTTTCAGAATTACTGGTGATGAGATTGAGAAAGACTTACCATTTCCAGGTTTTATCCCTTTGTCTGGTGCATCTTTTTCACTTGATGTCTCTTCCTTCTTGTTTGACTTTCCAGAGGACTACAAGTACACAACAAAGACCCAACTTCAGAGTGTAACTCATAATGAAACTGTACCCCGGAAAATCATAAAGATGCAAGAATTACTTGGAGGTAGCAAGTATCAGTGAGAATTTTCATAATAAGATTTCTTTAATACTTTTTCCTTTTCTGATTTATTTAAAGACTATTTTAGGGAGAGGCATAACATTAGTCAGATTTTACATATGTTGGCATTATGGGATGAATTTGCAGTCATATGGATAATTCAGTTTAGAATGAAAAAACACAGATAGAACATGCTAAGACACAAAAATATCGGCTTTTCCCATGTGGATAGGAGGAAAAAAGACGTGCAAGTTACTGAACTCACAGCTAATAACGCCATTCGGATGCTCCTTTCTTCCTCATCTTGATCAGCATACTTCTCCTTTATCTTCTTAAGTTTTCCTTTCTGACCACGGCTGATTTTTTGACCACCTGCCTTTGAATTTTGAACTTCTTTTGCAGGTAGATTAGCAGAACTATCAGTTGCTTTTGGGTCATCCTTTCCATGTCCAACATTTGCATCTGCCACACCATGTTTCTGTTCTTTTTTACTTTTTCTTCTCTCTGCTTTTGATATATAAGGCTTATCCCTTACTGAAGGTTTGCTCTCTTCCAAATGATGCTCACTGCCCAAATCAATATTAGGGTTCTCAACTCCATAGTTTTTACTTGATTTAGCAACAGATCCAAGTCCCAGAGCACGATCAAGAAGTTCCTCGAGTTGAGGGTTAACAGATGCTAAGCCATTTCCACTAGTATCAGATACTTTTCCCCCATCACCCGAAGCCATCTTACTTGTCTCTTTTGGAGGTAAATAACTTGAAACTGTTGTTTCAGCGTTGATAGTAGCCGAACCTGTCTGAGATGTGTCTGCAGTAAAGCTTTCGTGTAAGGGCTTCTGTGAATCTGCACTCAAACTACCATTGCTTTCTAAGTCTGCAGCAGATTTTGTATCACTAACATCCTTCTCAGACTCTGAATCAGATTGATCTTCAATTGGACCAGTTTCATCATTATCATCTACTGCTTCCTCTTCTCCTCTTACTCTCCTTTCATTTATATGTGATCCCAAAGAACTCTCATCCAAACGAAATAGCAGTCCAAAACCCATGATAAGAGGGTGTGGTGGAAGAAAATTTTTCTTTCCCCGGATCATGAAACTTCCAACTGTCAGATATTCCCCTGTAGGAGCAGTTTTACTAACCTGATGTGGATAAACCCACCACGCACTAGTAACAATTTTTGAATCCCATGCCTGGCTATGGCATACCTACATTTCAAAATGATAGGCATGGGTTAATGGCTAGCATTTAATTCCGGTCATGAAAATGAAACAAAATAAAGTAAATCTAAATGGAGCATGGGATGAGAAGATGTTTAACATACTGTAAAACATCCTGCTTGGTTTAGTGTAAGAGGTGGAACTGGTTGATCAGGCTTGTGATTCTTGATAACTGTACTGGAAGCACCATGGAGATCGGCATGCACATAGCTATTGCATATATCAAATCAACAAAATAAGAGAGAATCAGACATCAAATTATACTTCAGAATAAAACACTTTGGTATGTTTCAGAGTATCATAAAATCAATATTTACTTCTAAACCATGATTACAGTTGTTTCAGGCGCATCAAACTGCTACTTGGATTAAACATTTTGCTTTATTGACCGAAATGAAACAGTACAAGTAATTTAAATTGCACAATAATGAGAAAAGAAGTTGACTCCAGAGGAAACCACAATAACCAAACATAATTGAGGTGAAATATCTTAGACACCAAAATTTCAAGTCCTGACCCCATACTCTTTTTTTGTTATTAAGATTGCCAAAAAATAAAAAGAGCACAACTAGCAAGATGACCCCATTAACTTTAAGATATACTCAAGTTTTCTTGATATGAAGAATGTGAGTTTAAACCTTATTATTAATCATTACACAATAACTTTTATATGTCAATGTTTTAAACTTCAAAATTTAGTTTAGAGCCATGGTAGTGTAATACATCATTAGATACTTACAGATCTCCTTTTGACATATATCGCTTCACTATCATCTCATTTTGTTGGGCATCACGTCCACTAATAATCAAATAGTTCTCACTGCTAATGAACCAATTAAATTTCTCAAACCAGTGAACTTTTCGCATATGTGAAATTGTGGCAACACTTTTTTCCTGAAAATAAAATTGTTAAACAAATGAGCAAATTACATAAGTAGTCTTTTATTTTAAGATTAAAAAGAATAGATGAAAAGTTGCAAAAGCAGTCATATATAAAATGATGATCAAGAAAAGAAAAAAGAAAAAGACTATTAGCTTGGTTGTCATGCAGTTCTACATATTGCTCATTCAGCGATAAAATGGCTATCTTTATCTAAATATTTATTTTATTTATTTTTGGGTTAGACAAAGAAACTAAAGACTACTGAGGCACCCTCCAAAACAATAAAAGGACAGCAAAAAGGAAGAGCCTAATATCATAGATATAGCAAAAGGATAATTTTATTCCATGATCATAGCATGGATTCATTAGCAATAAATAAAAGCAATGGAGAATATTTATTAAGAAAATAAGTTCATCACATTATAGGAAGAAAAATTTCCAGAGCAGAGGATAAGATCCTCCCTTTTTTTAGAAATAAAAAAGCTTGCAAAGTGGCAGAAATTCCTAGTATTATGATCTGGTAACAGCATCTCTCTAATCGTAATCCAATAACTATTTAGCTATATATACAGTAGATTAAAGATAGGCAAATCCAATTTATATCAACCTGATTAAGCTGTAGGCGAGTCTTTTTCTCTGCAGCTTTAAACGCCTTTTCATGCGCAGTCATAGTCTTTTCCTGTTTGCTCTCTTGCTTTTTCTTCAGTTCATACCACCTCCGAGCATTGGCATGAGCTGAGAGAGCTAAATCAACTTCAACCTTGAAAGCAAACATAATATGGTTACTAATGTCACATATTGAAAAGGGGGGAGGTGGGGTGGGGGAAATCACACATATTCTTTGGGAAAGAAAATTCAACAAAACCAAATAGATGGTGAAACTGACAACAAAAACTAATGGACCTTAGTGAAAATCTGAGAGTAAAAATGACTTATTGGCTTAGACATGGTTTATGATTGAATGCGATAATCGTCTAATAATCGAATCCGTATAACAGATATCCCACATAGTGGGATAAGACTTTGTTGTTGTTGTATAACAGATCTCACCTAGTACATAACAAGATTGTTCTTGTTTTTAGAAATGAATTTCTACTTCAACAAGAAGTGATAAATAAATAAGAACCTTATCTACAGGGAGTGTCTTCTCATCATCATCCATTTCATCAAGATTGTTTGCCAACAGTAAAGTCATGCAGTTCCTCTCAAGATGGAGCTTGTCAATGAGACTAGCAACAGGGTTTCCAGCTTTCTTTTCATCTTTCACCATACGTGAAAGGTCATCCCAGTTCATACCCTTTGCAAGAGCTACACGAACAGCTAATATAGCAGCATCCACATCTTCTAAGTTGTATTCTATCAATTCTGCCATTTTAACACAGTGATCAGCTTCTTTCCTCAATGTGTGCACTCGATTTTCCTACACAGAGAAATGATAGATATAATTGTTTTACATGTTAGCACCATCAATGAAATCAATAATACTTGAACAGCAAGTTTTTTCACTTTTTTCTCAACTTCACATGAAAGCTATGTCTGTTTATTAGATCTGAAAGAGACTTCAAATATTAGGACATAAACGTGTATTTAGTCTTATAAGAGGTACTTCTTTTGGGTTAGAATCCAGGAGTGTGAAACTGGCATGGGTACCAACCTGATCCTGGCGTATTTTATTCAGCTTCTGAGCAGCTGAGTTTTCTTTGGCTTTCTGCTGTTGTTCAGACCTTTGGCTCTCAATTTTGCTGTAGAACTCATCCAAGGAAGCATCAAATGTCTCAAATTTTGTGTAATCCCTTGACTTAAACTGGTTGAGTAAGATTGGGCAGAACTCGTCATAAATCTGCATCAACATATACAGAATACCACAAAATCATTTGAGTATGCATTTTTGTCCCTAATTCTCTCCCATACTCACTATGCCCCCATAATTATAGAGAAATAGAATAAAACCTGGCTAACACTTCCTGTTTGAGAGGAAGAATCCTTTCCCAAATTTTGTTTCTGCATCAAAATGTATCCTTCAGGAACTATTTCACCAGAAATAACATCCAGCATCCAATCTTCAAACTTTGCAACAGCTTGGACCAAAGCCTGAACGGTAGCATCATCCCATGTTTTATCTTTGGGAGCTTTTGTATTGGGGATTAACCCAGCATCTAATATTATATGCTCAGAAAGGGCAGGTCCATAACCAAGTGCCTCCCCAAGGACACTTTTCAATGTGGCAGATGACTTCCCGCCTTTACGGAATCCATGCTTTTCTTTTCCTGTATTAGCAATATCAGCTTCATTTCCATTGGCCTTAACAGCCTCATCATTGTCATCTTCCTTAGAGGTCATTAGCGCTGTCTGCAACTTTTGGGCAGTAGTTCGCTCAAATACTCGACAGCTTTCTATGGGATAACGATGACGTGACATGATTGCAAGCCCCTTATCGTCATCCCTGTTATTGATGAATTGCCATCATTCCAAATACTAGACATTTAAGAATTCCAATAGAAATTCTAAACGAGCACTAATAGTATAACTTAGTCAAAGCAATTGCATTATGATACCCAAGTAAAGTTATGTAATTAGTCCCATTTTCAAAGGACTACCATAAGTCCATAACATTCAGAATAAGGCACAAGAAAATTGACAATCCTACATATGTGCTATGTAAGAAATCAACATCTTATCACAGTATCCTTATCCTCCACAGCTATTCTAATTTGCTCTCTCAAGTCTTGACATATTCTTCTTTTATCACAAACTCCTACCACTGTTAAGCTAGTAAAAAGAATATAAAGTACAAGAATTCGGATTTTCATCTGTTTTGTCTATTAATAATTAATGTCTCACAGTTCTTACTATACATATCAAGGGGAAGGAACGATTTGATATTAGGGACAAGCACAAGAATTAACCTATGAGATCGCAGGAGAGTCAGGACAGTAAAGTTAGCATCTGTAAGGAGGATGTTCCCCTGGGCATAGAGTTCCAATATAACATAGTTTGCATTCTCCCCCAATCCAAATTGAAAGAGAATAATCTGACACAGTTTAAAGAAAACAAAAATCAAAACATAAAATAAATTTCTACAAATTAATAGGAGAACAAAAAAGATAGGGGTAATACCCTATCATAGCCAAGCTGCCTAACATCTTCAAGCCTCCTAGTCCGAATATGCTTCCTCAATTTGAGAGTAAAACCAGAAGGAGTATTGCTCTTATCACTATAATAATCATGATCAAACAACCAATTAAATTAAGATCACTGAATGCTCTAGTATTAAAATTGAAACTATAATAAACAAATTAGAATGTAATGATGTGAAGATTGAAGGATTACCGCATGTACACAGTGGTGTGCAATCTGACGCCACTTTCCATGAGAAGGAGGACCTTTTCGCTTTCGCCGGATTCCGAAACTCCGCTACTGTTCATCAGCTTGAAGACATACGTCTGCATAATAAGATTGAGATCAAAATCAAAATTAAAATAATTAGTAAGGATTTAATTTTGATTGAAGATTAAAAAAAAAAAGAATATGAGAATAGAGAAGTGTTTTTCCTACCTTGGGAGTGAGGTCGTAGACATTGGAGCAACGCATTCCGATCAAGCGACGAAGGCACTTAACCTCCGCCGCCACGTCAGCAGTGTTCATCCGCACCTTCACCATGTTTGTGTTGTGTGGGTTTAGGGTTCGGTAGATGAGAGAAAGAGGTTAGTGTGTTGAAGTTGAAGAAATGATCGGAATGCAGTGCTGTCTATAGAGTTGAGGAAGAAGAACGAAGAAGGAAGTAAATACGTCGTCGTTGTTTTGTAACAGAGTAACCAATCAAAATGGTACCAAAAAACCATCCCAAAACATGATAACAACAAATATGGGCAATTTACTTTTTGAGAGGGTAACAATTATATTTCTTTTACTTGCGTGTCCTGATTTATTGATTTGCATATTAAACTTCAAAACGGCGTCGTTTTGAAGGAAAAAAAAAAAAAAAAAAGGGCTATCAGCTATGCACGAACCCTAATAGCCACCACTCTCAGTATCTCTCAACTCTCACCCTCCCACAGCCCTTCATTGTCGTCGCACCTCTCCTCCATCGCTGTCGCGGAGCTCCTCTCCTCCATCGCCGTCGTCGAGCTCCTCTCCTCCATCGCCGTCGCCGAGCTCGCCACCTCCACCGTCGTCGCCCAGCTCTCCACCTCGGTTCATGTATGCGGGCATGTTTCTGTTCATGGTTCTGTTCCTATTTGAGTTCATGTTCCTATTTATGTTCATGTTTCTGTTCCTCTCTATCACAGAAAACATGCTCTTTGATGTTTATCTGGATTACATGATTTTGAGTTGCTGCTTCATGTTTATCTGGATTACATGATTTTGGTTTCTGTTTGATGAATCTTGAATCTGTTTTTGGCTTTCTATTATGATGCGTTGAAGGCAGCTGGGGATTATTTTTGCTGCTTCATGAATCTGAGTTCAATTTTTGCTGCTTCAATTTTTGCTGCTTCAATTTTGAGTTGTTGTTTCTTCAATTTTGCTACTTCATGAATCTGAGTTCAATTTTTGCTGCTTCAATTTTGCTGCTTCAATTTTGAGTTGCTGTTTCATGAATTTTGCTGCTTCATGAATCTGAGTTCAATTTTTGCTGCTTCAATTTTGCTGCTTCAATTTTAAGTTGCTGTTTCATGAATTTTGCTATTTTATTTTTTGTTTAGTTATCAATTTTGATGTTTGAAGTTGTTTGTAAACCTCTAATCTTAAGTAATGGATAATTTATTATGTGAAATATTAAATTTTATTAAGTTATAAATTATTGAATTTTGTTAAGTTTAATAATTTTATTTAATATTTAATTAAACTGGTTGAACCCCGGTCGAACTAGTGAACCATTGAACCAGTGACCTCACCGGTTTAGTGACCGGTCCGGTTCTCGCAACCTTGATTATTATGTAAATCGTAGGTTATTACGTTTTACAATTTACACATAAATCGTGCTAGTTTTTTACAGTTTATAAATGAAACAAAATGAGCATAAACCGTGCTAGCTTCTCATGGATTATGCATGAAAAACATAGGTGAAAACCGTGCTAACTTCTCATAGTTTATGAGTAAACTGTGTGATCATAAAACTCCTTAAGTTACTACGGTTTATACTTGGAGGTGTATAAATACATAATCCGCGTTAAGTAAACTCTGAGAGTTTGAGAGAGCATTCGGAGAAGTCTTTGGGGTGATTTTTAGCCTTTGGGTGGTGGAGCGATGGAAGACGAAACTCGCATGTACCGATTAAATGGCATTGCGCACGTGACTGGGAACATCGACCAAGAGGTTAGTTATACTACCTTATTATTATTATTGTTATTGTTATTGTTATTGTTAGAGAAAATAGGAAACTAATATGAGAAATATAAAATGTCGTGTTTTAGTTATGGATAAAGAATATATATGGATGGTAAAGTTGTGTTAATGGGTGATTTTAATGCCATTTCTAATCAATTGGAGAAAGCAGGTGGGGGTGCTAATCTCCTTCTTCTATTGAAATTTTTAACAGTTTTATTGATGATAATTCTCTGATTGATATTGGTATGGTCGGAAGACCGTTCACTTGGTCAAATAGACGGAGGGGTGACGAGTTGATACAGGAAAGACTGGACCGATTCCTGGTAGGAGTTGATTGGCAGCAACTCTATCCCAATTCAACGGTTCTTAGACTGTCAGAATCAGGCGCGGATCACTCCTCTCTTCTCTTAGACTCTAATCCGAGAACTGAGAGATGTAAACGCCGATTCAAATTCCAAGAAAGATGGTGTTCCAATGATGAAATAAGGCAGATTGTTAGAGAGGTTTGGCACGAACAGATTGATGGTTCAGCCATGTATATCCTAGCTCAAAAAATAAAACATTGTCGGCATAAGATTGTCAGATGGCAGCAAGAACACAGATCTAATTCGAAGGTGGATATTGATTTACTACAGTCTGAATTAGAGGAACTTCATTTAGCAGGAATTCATGGAGGCGACATCATTTCAGAAATAAAGGACAAACTTGAAAAAGCATTGCAAAATGAGGAATCTTATTGGAAAGATAAGTCTAGAGTCAAATGGCTCAAATCCGGTGATCAGAATACAGCTTTCTTCCATCAGAAATTTAGAAATCGAACCCAAAGGAATAGAATTTGGCAACTAACTGGCAGTGATGGTGAAGTGGCTACTTCAAATGCTGGTATTGCTTCTGTGGCTGAATCTTATTTCAAGGACATCTTTTCCTCCACTTGTCATGAGAACCCTGAACCTCTGTTTACTGATTTTAAACCTAAGGTTACAGCCGTAGGCTTCAAAGACCAGTGACTATGGAGGAAGTGAAACATGCAACATTTAGCATTCATCCTCAAAGTGCCCCAGGAGACGATGGTATGACAGCAAAATTTTTTCAAAGCTTCTGGAACATACTTAGTGGTGATGTGTTTCAAGCAGTTAAGAGCTTCTTTTCAGGGGGTAGAATTTTGAAGGGTTTTAACCACACTCAGATCTGTCTTATTCCCAAGATTTCTGATGCTAAAGATATGATTCAGGTAAGACCAATAAGCCTATCTTCAGTCTTTTACAAGATTATCTCCAAAGTATTTGTACATAGACTTCAGGGTATGATGAATAGACTAATTACCCCTACGCAGAGTGCTTTTATTAAAGGCAGATTAATCTCTGATAATATCCTAATTGCTCACGAGTGTATGCATTACTTGAAAAACAAAAAAAGGGGACTCGAAAATGAAATGGCGCTAAAATTAGATATGAGTAAGGCATATGATAGGGTGGAATGACACTTTCTTTGGTTTATATTGGAGAAGTTTGGTTTTGACTCGCGGTGGATCATGTGGATTCGAGAATTAGTGACAACTGTTTCTTATTCTGTTATTGTGGAAGGACAACCTTATGGTTTCTTCAAACCAAATAGAGGTATTTGACAAGGAGATCCTCTATCTCCCTATCTTTTTCTTTTCTGTGCAGAAAGTCTCTCCTTCTTGCTACACAAGGCAGAACAAAACAGACTAATTCAGGGTCTTCAGATACATAGGCGATGTCCCAAGGTCAACCACCTCCTCTTTGCTGATGATTCCATCTTATTCTGTAAGGCTAATCCTGAAGTATGTTCAAATATCCTGCATTTATTGAATTCTTATGAAAGCATCAATGGCCAGAGGGTAAATCTTAATAAATCTGCTGTATTCTTTAGCCACAACACTTCCTCCACTACTCGTACACTACTGGCTAACTCTATGAATATTAATCATATTGGGGCTCAGGATAAATACCTTGGTTTGCCTTCTACAGTCTCTAAATCGAAAAAGGCTTCTTTTAGTATGATCAAAGAAAAGGTTCGGAAAAGAATCCAAGGGTGGAAGCGCAATCTTCTATCGTCAGGTGGTAGACATGTATTGCTTAAATCAGTGGGAGAAGCTATTCCTATTTATACATTGTCTTGCTTCAAGTTGCCTGATGGTTTAATTTCGAAAATTCACTCTCTACTTTCTCAGTTCTGGTGGGGACAAAAAGGTTATGAAAGGCGAATGGCTTGGATTAGCTGGGACACTATGACTCGCCCACGAAAGGAAGGAGGCCTTGGATTTAAAGATCTCAAAATCCAAAATCTGGCGCTTTTAGGCAAACAGTTTTGGCGACTCGTAACACAGCCTACTTCCTTATTATCCAAAATCCTAAGAGGTAAATACTTTAGCAATGGTAATGCTATAATGGCAGAAATTGGAGTCTTACCTTCTTGGGGATGGAGGAGCATACTGGAAGGCCGAAAGATTGTTGAAAAAGGTCTTAATTGGGCTGTGGGTACTGGAGAGAATATCTGAACCTTTGAGGATCCTTGGCTGCCCCCTCCGTATCCTTTAATGATTTCTGACATGCCAAATAGACAAGCTATTTCTGAGTTGGTTCCAAGAGTTAAAGATCTAATTACTGAAGATAGGAATTGGAATCAGAATCTCATTCAAGAATTATTTTCCCAAGACGTTGCAAACAGAATTTTGTCAATTAAAATTCAGCAGAGTAGGGACAAATTGCAATGGGATTTGAACAAATCCAAGCAATATGATACAGCTTCAGGTTACAGAATTGGCTATTTATTTTACTATCCGCCTCTGGAGCTTTGCCCTAATTATATGCAGCAGAAAAAGCCGTGGATTGATTTATGGAAGTTGAACTTGCCTCACAAAATTAAGCTATTTATCTGGAAATCTCTACATGGCCGGCTTCAGGTGCTTGCTTAGATTCATCACCGCATCCCGTCTATATCACCAATATGCCCCTGCTGTCATGAAGCAACCGAAACAGTCACTCATTGTTTGATCGATTGCTCTAGAATTAAAGATGTATGGTCTCAGAGTTATCTTCGTGACTGTTTCCCCCTCAGAGTCCTAACGACTTTTGGACATGGTGGACTGCATCAACAGAGATGCTTAACCCGTTGAAGAATGCTGACTGTAATCCTCAATTGCTTGCCATCATTTGCTAGAACTGCTGGAAAGCTCACAACCAGTTGATTTTTTAAGGTTCTACTTCAATGCCGTCTACCATTCTAGCAAGCTCTGTCAAGTTGCTCCGTAAAATCCAAAGAACTCCCAATTTAGGTCGTCATTTCCATGAGGCAAGCTCTTAGTTTCATTCAATTTGATTTATCATTCTTTCTTCTTTAAGATTTTTCTTCGTTTTTCGACCACGCACCGTTGGATGAATACCTTCAGTGTAGTGTTTTTGGAAAATCTCCACCTTTCATTACGCTGTCCTGCTTTTGGACATCTTTGTATTTCATTTTTCAATAATTAATGAAATATAACCTACTATCTTTGAAAAAAAAGAATATATATGCTCAAGTTGTATGTTTATACTAAATTTTTTAAATTAGATTTACTCTTATTAATATTTTAAGTATGATGAGGATTACATGATATATGTGAACCACTCTGTTTTATGTTTTGATGTGTGGCAAATTAGTTTTGTCGTTAATGAATCGTAAATTTTTTGGATTTCTTGAGTGTCGAAATAATTCCTTATCCACATGTTCCAACCTACTAAGGTTATTACCTGTGTTAGGAGACAACAAAATATGCCTCTACATGAACAGATTATACCGTATCTGGAGACCGCGGGCTTGTATCACTTGGCTAGGCTGAACAGCCAGTGGTTCTGGATTGATGAGCCTCTACTTAGCGCATTCGTTGAGAGGTGGCGCCCTGAGACCCATACCTTTCACATGCCGTTTGGGGAGTGCACTATCACTTTGCAAGATGTGGCATATCAGCTGGGTTTGCCCATCGATGGGGAGGCCGTTAGTGGGTGCCTGACTGACTTTGAGAATCTGATGGAGAACGGAAGACCAGCATGGGAGTGGTTTCGGGAGTTGTTTAGCGAGTTACCGCCACCGAATAAAGTCAAGCAGATGACGGTTCACTTCACATGGTTCCATGAGAGGTTTCGGGTTCCCCCAGCAAATGCGAGTGAAGAGATCGTGCGTATCTACGCGCGTGCTTATATTATGATGTTGTTGTCGTCTCAACTGTTTGCGGACAAGAACGCAAACCAGGTTCACCTTCGCTGGTTGCCATATTTGGCATCGATGGAAGACTTGGGAAGATATAGTTGGGGCTCGGCTGCACTGGCCTGGTTGTATAGATGTCTGTGTCATGGGACAAACAGAAATGTTGTGAACTTGGCCGGACCGTTACAGCTACTACAGTCTTGGATTTTTTGGAGGTTTCCCAGTCTCAGACCTAGTGGTTTTGATGTGTTTGAATTTTTGCTGGCATCCAGGTATGGTTTATTGTTTTGTGTGGATAACATATTTAATTTGATGTGCTGTCATTCCTAATGAAATGCTCACAATGATACTTGTAGGTGGGCAACATATCTGCCGACAACTGATGCAGGAGATCAAAGAGTGGTGTCAGCACGCCTCTGTTTGGATAGATTTCATGATCGCGACATGAGTCGTTTAGCTTTTGCTCTTAGAAGTAGTCGTTCATGTTTACTGTGATGGTCTTATCTAACATTACCTTCTCCGTTACAGTTTATGTGGGAGCCTTATTCTGCTCCCGATGTGGTAGCTGTTGTTCATCCGGATATACTTATTGAGGAGCACCGTAGGCTATGGATGGCGGTCACGAGTCTAATATATTTTGCTGCGATAGAGTGGCATCAGGTGGATATAGAGTGGTACCGCAGTTCGGCGGAGTTCAGCATCTCCCTCAGTTTGCTCTAAGCATAGATTGGCTCCATCCGAAGGATGGTAGGGGTGGAGATCGAGTGAGCGCAACATGCAATGGCGTGACAACATGGGTAATGTAAAGCCTGAAAGTAGCCACAGTCGCATGTGTGGTCCTTAAGAGAAACTCGATAGCTACCTAGCGAGAAGTTTCCAGTCGGTGTCGTTTCAGCCACCGTATACTCCGATTAGTGCCTGTCGTATAACGTGACGGTGAAGCACCTGGAGTCTCTCATGTTCCGCTCTATTGCTTTCATCAACGCCTGACAAAATTCATGCCCAGTTCCCAGCTGTGCCTCCGCCATGTCCACGGACCACGAATAGCTCAGCAAGCCTCCCGTAAGTTGACTTAACCAATGAAGTGACTGGGAGGTTGCGAGTTCCCTTTAGGACAGAATTCACACATTCACTAATATTGGTTGTCATGTGCCCAAACTGTCTCCCGCTATCCTGATGCTGGGTCCACTTGTCATATTCCATCCGATTTGCCCAATCACACATGGCTGGATTCTCAGTCCGCATAATGTCAAACCAGTAATAAAACTCTGCTTCAGTCTTTGCATAGGCAGCATTCACCAACATCCTCCTTGCGTCTTTACCTTTGAAGCTTAGGCTAAAATTTGCCACCACATGACGAATATAGAACGCTTGAAAAGAATGTGGAGGCAGCTAACCATTCTCGGGGGCCTCAAGGGCAGCCTTGATGCGATTATGCCTGTCGGAGATAACAAGAATACCCTTCTATGGCGTCACATGCTCTCGTAGGTTGGACAAGAAAAAGGACCATGACTCCGCATTTTCTCCCTCCACAAGGGCGAACGCTATCGGGAGGATGTTCGAGTTCCCATCCTGCGCTATCGCCAACAGCAACGTGTCTCCATACTTGCCATACAAGTGGGTACCGTCAATGCTCACAAGGGGCTTGCAATGTTGGAAGGCCTCAATGCATGGTGGAAATGTCTAGAAAAGACGATGAAAGTACACTGTAGACTCATCGACCTGATCCCCAAGTCTAACAGGAGAGGTCTTCAACACTGTAACTGTTCCGGCCATGGTCGACTGGACCCCTAGCATCCAACGTGGCAACTCGGCATACGACTCTTCCCAATCTCCGTATATTTTGTGCTATTGCCTTCTGTTTTGCCATCCAAACCTTCCTGTAACTAGGCCTGAACCCATAATCGGCTTCCGTTGCTTGTTGCAAGACCTTTACCGTTACCGCAGCATCCGCCCTAACCAATGGATAAATCCTCGCACAGATAACGTGGTAAACAAGCTGTCGGTGATAACTGGAAATGGAAGTGGCCAAGCAAGTGTGCGGACCGTTGTACCTCCTGACCTCCCAAGTACCCTTTCGTGCACGAAGCGATACGCGAATCAACCAACTACAACCTTTGCCGAACTTCTTGCATTTCCCATGATACTTCAGATGATCCGACTCTAACATTCTGTACTCAACACCTCGACGGATGCTATAGTCCTTCACACTCAAAACAGCTTCATCTTTATTCTGGAATGATTGTCCAATCTGAAACTCTGTAGAAAAACCCCCAATAGTAGCACCTCCGTCTGCCTGTTGCCCCAAAACCTCCAAGTTTAGAGTGGAGAAGTGAGGAGGATACTACTGTGTGCCAGAACTTGAAGGGCCATGCTGTGTATGTGGATTGACACATGTGTCATTATCGCTGTCCCCAATTATATCTACAGGCTCCTGGTCAAAGTCGTCATCCTACATTGCATTCTCAACTCGATCAGGTTTCCCGAACCCTTGAACATCGTGCATAATGCCACGACCAGTATCCACCTCAAATGTTTGCTACCGGACCCCACGATTCTCGAACGGTACAGAAGCGACTGCCTCCGTTCGATCTAAATCAGCCGCAAAGGAAGGGAATGCAACATGCGAAACAGTTGGTGTGGCCGCAGGCATCGAACTAGACGCACCGCCCACGGCAGTCGAGCTATGAACCGGAGCTGATGCCCCAGAACTATCGACACCATCCTCCAACTTCGCATACAGCTCGTGTATTCTGACCTCTGAAAAACTCCTAATACAATGAAACAGAACCCGAATATCTTCATCGGCCGCTATCACAAACGTATCATACTTAACACCGGTCAACACAACTGCGATAGGAATCTTGTAGAATAGCTTTTTCGCCCACTTGCTCCCAAATACCCCAAACTTCTGCAAGATGCTGTTCTTTATATCTGACAAAGTGCTTGATGAACTGATAAATACACTCAACGGTTCTCTATCAGTAAACTTCACACTGTATTTTTTGCTTCTTTGAATTTTTCCAGAGCAATGCACTAAGACAAGAAAACTCTCTTCCTCACTTGCCATTGTGAAAATGCTCCTCTTCAACAGCTTGAATCTCACTCATATATATAAAATTTTTCTCTTCATAAACCGTGGCAAGTAACAAAGGTTTTCGCATTTACATATCCCTTCATAAACTGTGGCAAGTAACAAGGTTTTATGATCAAAGTTCTCTCTTCATAATCCGTGGGAAGCTACCACAGTTTATGCTCATTTTGTCTCATTCATAAACCGTGGAAAGCTAGCACGGTTTATGTGTAAATTGTAAAATGTGGTAACCTACCACGGTTTACATAATAATGAATCACTACATGCAAGTAAAGGAAATAAAATTGTTACATTTGAGTAAACAATTCTCTCTTTTATTTTATTCAAGTAAATTACCCAACAAATAAGTTTTAATAAATTAGATATCAAAAATATATTCTAAAAATATATTTTAGAGATAAGATTTTAATGTAAATTTTTATGATTATTATTAGAAAAATAAAAAAACTTATTTTTAAAAATTGATAATTTTATGTTAAATGATTTTTTAAAATAAAATTAGTGTGAATGACAATATTTTTTTGAAAAATGAAAAAAATAAAGATCAAATTTTGTTTTGAATTTTTCTATGCACTTACTAAATATTTATTCAAATATTGTGACAAAAATTCGTATAGAATGGATAAGCCGTTTACTAAATTCAAAAGTTTTTTTAAATAATTCAGAAACTGTTTTATCGATAACATATTTCAAAACCATTTTTGTAATATTTCGAGTTCTAAATTGATAATAGTTAATCCTTTTTAATATGAAAAAATATAAAAAAAACTAACAACTAATGATACAGCTAACTGCATCTAACAAAAAAAATGTCCAAACAGAGAAAACAACACCAAAAAATCAACATAATTTCACTCACACCCCAACCCCAATAAAAAAAGCCCACACAAATCCTTGTCCCTCTCTTCTTCCCATTGCCGCCGTTGACAGCTGCACGCCGCTCCTCTCTCCCATTGTCTAGCGTACCCCTCTGCCAGAGCCGCACGTTGTGCCCTTCTCTTCCACTGCCGCACGTCGCGCCCCACTGCTTGTCATCCACGCCCTTCTCTCCCAAATCCAACTGCCACGCGTCCAACCGCCGAGGGTTGCCGCACGACGCTGTTGTTGCTGCACACCACCGCGACTTGCACTAGAACGCCGTGTCTCGCCACATCCAAACGTGGTGCTCTGGTCACATCGCTTTTTTATATTTTGGATGTTTCTTCTCTTCGGATTTTGGATAATTTTTTAATAGTTTTAGATTTTTTTTTTTACTTTGTTTTTAGATGTTATATTTTCTAATATTTTTTTGAATATTTCGTTTGGTTAGATTTTGAAAATTTTTAAATGATTTTAGATATCTCTATTTTATTAAATTTGGGATATTTTTGTTACGTTTGGAAT
>NC_029788.2:13029628-13045252 GCF_000816755.2 Arachis ipaensis
AAAATATATATTAAAAATAAATTAAATAATATATGTATTTAACTATTTATATATAGATATACAATAGCTGCTTTTTTGTATACATAATAATTTTAAAAATTTTATTGAGAACAATAAAGTGAATATTTTATCAAAACACTAATTTTTGAAAATTTTCAAAATATTAAAAGTTTGTTGGAACCAAAGTTTTCAATCTAAAATTTGTTATAAGATCAATATATACATGATTTGTACATGTCATAATAATATTATTTGATTTATATAAAAGATTTTAGTTATTGAGATAAAATTTTGTTGTTATTGTTGACTTGTTATATATATTTAGATTGAATACTATAACTTTTTTTGTCACTATGTTTCAACTCAACAAGTTAATGACTAATCTGCAATATGCAAATTTAAACTTCATTTAAGGATTTATAGTTAACTATTGGATTGTTACATCAATAATGCCCTGCATCCAAGTGATTTTCCTAACCAAGTCCATCTAAGTAATTTACTCTCACGCGTTACGCCACTTATTTGTAACAGAGCTTCAACGTAAACCTTCCATTCTTCAATGTAAAGCTTCCATTCTTCGTTCCTCTTCAACGTAAAGCTTCCATTCTTCGTTTTCTTCTTCATATTTTTTATTTCGTTCCTCTGATTTTCGATCTGCATTTACGTTCTTTTGAATCGAACAGTGTATTGTTCTTCTGAATCGAATGTATTATTCTTATCAAAATAATGAATGATTCAAGTTCAAATCAGAGCAAGAGCGATTTGGATTATTCTTCTGAATCGAATCAAGTGGACGGAGTTTGATGATCACATTTTTCGGTTTATTTGTTATTACATAATGGTCTTGTTATGATAATATTTTCGGTTCATTGTTCAACAATTTTTATTTAACGCAGAAGTTTCTAAATTTGAATAATGCACATTTTTCGGTTCATTTGTTATTACACAATGATCTTGTTATTATAATATTTTGGTTCACTCTTCAACAAATTTGAATTAAATGGAATGAAATGCAATTAAATAAAGTGATAATGAATAATTTCATCCTTCTTTGTTAAAACCAGTGTTGTTTATGTATTTGAATTTGGATAGAATGTAGGAGTTTCTAAAGTCATATAATGCACAATTTTTGGTTCATTTGTTATTACACAATAGTCTTGTGTATGATAGTATTTCAGTTCATTTTGCAGTCTAGGTATATTGTTGATGAACAATTTGTCCCAAAGGTTAGGATGACTTTCAAGATACTTGAAGAAGCTGGAAAGTTCTACAAAGATTATTCCAAACTTGTTGGTTTTTCTACGAGAATAAGAAACACCACTTGAAAGGGAGATGAAATTAAGAATCAACTAATTACATGTAGTAGAAAGGAAAAATGGAATCCAAGATATCTCCAACTCTAAAGACAAACCCCTCAGCTGGAATAAATTGTCCAGCCAGGATTTATGTACATATATTGAAGGATGTTGGTCATTGGATAATTTCTAAAGTTGTTATGAATCATTCACATCCTTGCTGTCTAGATCGAGCAGAGATGCTTAAACAACACATGGAGTTAAGCATGTTTGTGCGTCGTACGATTGAAAATAATGAGGAAGCTGGAATCAGACTGAGTAAAATATATCAGTCATTAGTAGCAGCAGTGGGTGGTCATCGTGAACTAAGTTTTATTGAAAAAGATGTGAGGAATTACATTATAAGGGAAGTACGGAATGTTTCCGAACAAGATGATGCTAAAGAATTTGGGAAGTACTTATTAAGAATGAAAGAAAAGAATCAAAATTTCTATTTTGAGCCTAACCTTGAAGTTGATCACTCTATCAAAAACACATTTTGGGTAGATGCAAGAAGCAGGACTGCGTACGAGTATTTTGGAGATGTTGTTTCATTTGATATGACTTACAACACAAACAGGTATTCGGTTCATTGTGATATACTATTCGGTTCATATGGATAACTAGTTTCGGTTCATAACAAAAAAAATTTGTGTGTCCACTGCAGGTACAATTTGATTTTCGGTTCTTTTGTCGGTGTGAATCACCACGATCAGTCGATACTTCTCGGATGTGCTTTGATGAAAAATGAAAAAATTCAGTCAATTAATTGGTTATTTGAATGTTGGCTTTGTTGCATGGGCGGAAAGGCGCCAAAAGGGATTCTTACTGAGCAATGTGCATCGATGCAAAAGGCTATTAAGAAATGTATGCCAACAACAATTCACCGGTGGTGTATTTGGCATATCATGAAGAAGATCTAGAGTAAATTAAATGGCTACAAGCGACATGAAAAATTCGAACAAGAAATGAGTCATGTTGTTTAGAACTCATTTACAAAAATGCATTTGACAGAAATTGGAATGATTTTCTCATGAAGTATGGTGCTGGAGGCAATAAGTTGCTTTCAGGTAACCGTGGTTTCATTCGAATTAATTGATGTTGTTATTTTTTTTGTTCAGACGGGGATAACTTTCGGTTCATTTTCTCGTCTGATTTTTGCATTGTGCCTCATTTTGCAGAGCTTTTTGAAGATCGTCATTTATGGATTCCAGTTTATCTTGATCACTACTTTTGGGCCGGGATGAGAAGCACACAAAGGAGCGAGAGCATGCATGCTTTTTTAACAAGTTTATCACACGCAATAGCTCATTGATTCAATTTGTGAAGCAATATGATAATTGCCTAGGAAGCAGAGAGCAAAGAGAGAGAGAATTTGATGCTACAGATTTTCATACTATGATACTGTGTGCAACAAAATCATCAATAGAGGCTCAATTTCAGCATGTGTATACTCACGAGAAGTTTAAGAAAGTTCAAGCACAATTTAGAGGAAAGGTGAATTGCATCACAAGATCAACGTAGTCCGCTCTAGGTTTTATGGCATATGAAGTTGTAGAGTAAGTTTCTAACTCAACATTCAACAAGTTTGTTGTTACATACGATTCGATATCACGCGAAGTAAAGTGTCAGTGCTTATTGTTCGAGTCAAGGGATATACTGTGCCGTCATTCTCTGAGTGCCTTAAGTTTTGAGTGAGTAGATAAAATGGCACCAAAAAATATATATTGGAACACTAGAGTAAGAACGTAAAGAGGAGACACACACGTATCAAGAGCAGCCAAGACGAGCCTTTATTGGAGCAAAGAAGCAAGAGGTTTGACGATTTAGTATTTTGGTCGCACAATAGTTGTGAATTTGTGTCAGAATCTGAGGAGTTAACTGAAATTCTGCACCAAATTTTTGATAATGTCATGGCTGAGATGCAAGAATATCAAACGAAAAGTAAATGTAAATGTTCGTTATCTCACGAAGACACTACATTGAATGATGTTAACGACCTTCAAAGTCTCCCACATGTTAGAACAAGAGGACGTCCCAAGAATATATTGGAATCAAATTTGAAAAAAGGATCGCAAATGCATCCAAAAAAAAGAAAAAGCCAACTCTAAGTGAAGTAACATTGATTTCCTTTTGATTAGGGAAAATGTGTTTATGCATGTTAGTAAGTTTGCTAATATATGATTTATTTCTTTTGCAGTTGAACCTTTTAGATAGTAGATCAATGATTCAGTCTAGCTCCAGCCTTTATCATGCAGAGGATATGAATTATCCTAGAGAGGATGATAGAAGTTTTGGTGTTTATTAAAATAAATTTCGATTCATTTGTATTTTAGTCACATAATGTTTTCCTATTTGATGAAAATGAAAGTTAATTTCTGAATTGTGTTATGTTTTGTTGAATAGTCACATTTTGGTTTTTCAAATTAGCTTCTGCAATTGTGTTGTATCAAACAATTTAGGTATTTCTTAGAATACATTTCAGTTCCTTTTATGTCTAAATTTCGGTGCATTTGTATCTTTGCCGCTCTTTAGGTTTGATAAATACATTCAATCTATTCAGTATGAACTGAGATTCATTCAAATTAATGTGATCTCACTACAACCCAGACATTTCTAATAAATAAATCAAAAGGAATTTAAGAAAAGATTTTCAAATATATACATTAACATTTACAATGAGTCAAAGAAGTGCTTGCCTCTTTACAATTCCTTATAAAATAGTGTTCATTACAATTTTACAGATTTGAAACTATTTACTTGCTATTTTCCCAGATGATAATTTACAAAAAGGATTTGAGAGGAAAACGGATGGCTTTGGGATTTTTATGCGTTCAGATGCTTCGATGACTTTGTCTCTGAATTTATTTACCTTGTCCAAGAGAATGGTTGGATCATATTCCCGCCTGAAAGCATCTACTTCTTCCTACAATTCAATTGAAAGAAATTACTTAATATGAACCCAATTGAACTAAGAAATGAACTGAAATTTATTAATTTAGAAGTAGAGGATCAACTGTTTAATGATACTTACCTATTTTCAGTTTTTACATTTGTATTTTCTATTTTTGATCTTTTTGGGATCAATTGTTTCTAGTCATTTCATGACATATATTCTGTAATCATAACTAAGAAAGAAATAAAATAGTAAAATATGATTAATAGGAGAGACATAGAAAAGCACAGTAAAACATATTAGTAATAGTACTATAGCAAAGAAAGAATAATAGGAAGATTGATATGATGTTCGTTGACTACTAATCGTAATATATGGTGCTTCAACGCCCTTTTTGTTGTCCACCAAAGGTGTTGCCGTAGCATAGACCCTCATTTGGGATACTATTAAGCCCTGAAAATGATACAAAAAGTGCAGTTCAGTTCAGTAATAATTGAACGAAACGAAGCCCACAAACAATACTCAATCAGGCACAAAGAGTGATTGATATGATTTAATTAGAGCAGAATGGCTAGCAATAAGAGATAACTTAAAACAAAAATATATATTATGTAAATAACTTACAACAAATTTATTCAAAGCTTTTCTTTCCTCAGGTATATATTTTTTCTTGATGGGATCAAGCACATGAAAGGCCTTCTTCTGAACATCACCAATCCACAACCACCAATGGCCTATATGACAAACTAGTGCAAACAACTGAAGTTTGGAAAAATGATAGAATATTTTAGTCTAAATGATAGCAAACGACAGAATTATTAAAGAAGTTTTAGAAATCACAACTTACAAATGGATGCGATGCTAGTTTTTTTTTTTGTCAAGAAAAGGCAAGTAGTCCTTAAATTCATTGATTTGTTAGGCCTTCTTAGTGTTTGGATCAATGTATTCGTGGTTGTGCTTCCCCAACATGAAATTCTGCAAAATGAACCGAAATAAATTAATAAATGAACCAAATTACTTAAGGAATAACAAATTTGGTCAATAGTTATCAGTAGCATCAAGTAAACCTCAATTAACACACAAATAAATCGAAATTAACTCAGATATGAACAAGTAGTGAAAAAGATTCAATCATCAACAAAAATACATCGAATTCATTTCTGGATTCAAATGAACCTCAATTAAACTAAGAAATGAACCGAAATTATTTAAGGAATGAAAATTTTGGCTTACCACAATATCTATCGGCACACAATATATTTCTTCATCAAATCTGCGACATTTTCTATTGTTGAGAACCATACACAGTGCGGAGACCCCCTATAGGACCAATATTTATTAGATATATGAGAATATAAATTTTTAGAAAAATCATTAATGTTAATGTAATAGCTGAAGAATTATCGTATTTTTTACGTCTTGTTTGGGTGTTAGAGACAAAAAGTGGCATCTACCCCCTCTAGATGAGCTTTATAGTCCAACATGAATATGATTTCAAACTTATTGCTTACCCTTTCTTTGTCAATCTTTATTTTCGTCATCCACTGATAACATTTTTCCCTCAGCTCCTATGTTATTTTGTTTTCTTTCACCGGAGTCTTGTACACTTCAGGGGTGCTCAAACTCGACTCCACACTTGTTTTCTCTATATATTGCAATGCTGCTGTCACCCCAACATCCATCACTGCCTCTACTAACTTTTCAAGTTGTGTTACTATTGATTGAGAGGTCGGTGGACTTATGTCAAGGCTGAACGAAGGTACGTCATCTTCCCAATGCCGAGGATGTGGAGAATTGCAAGATAACATAGGAAAATTTTTTAAAATAATCAAAACTAATAAAAAGGATTTTAAGTAAAACTTACACATTAAAATGAGCTTTTGGCTTTCATTGCCTTGCCGAAGTTTCTTCGTGAGTTTGTTGTTGGGGTTTTGGAGGATAGTTGGATTTTACAGAAAAATATTTAATAATGAACCAAAATTATTATTATATAGCATTAAAACTAATAAATTGGATTTTAAGTAAAACTTACTCATTTACAAGAACTTCTTGCTCTAATTCCCTTGTCGAAGTTTATTCGAGAGCTTGCTGTTGAGGTTTTGGAGGCAGCTGGATTACACATAAATGTGTTTAATAATAAACCGAAATTATTATTATATAGCATCAAAACTAATAAATTGGATTTTAAGTAAAACTTACTCATTTACAGGAGCTTCTGGCTCTGATTCCCTTTCCAAAGTTTTTATAGGGGCTTGTTGTTGAGTTTGGGGTTGGTAGCTGGATTACATAGTAATATGTTTTAAAATGAACCGAAATTATTATTATATAGCATAAAAACTAATAAAAAGTATTTTAAGTAGAACTTACTCATTAGCAGAAGCTTCTTTTGTTTGAGTTTCCAAAGAGACAGAGGTAAAGGTTTTTTGTTGTTTTAGTTCTTTCACAAGAGAACTTGGAAGAGCAATTGCAATAGAAATTCTAATGAAGATAAACAAGAAAAGAGTTAATGTTGAATGATTAGAATAGGAAAATAAATTGGGAATCTGCACATTGATTATAATAGGAAAGTAAATTGGAAAACTCACATATCCAGAGGTTGAGATTGATTTTCTTCTCGAACTAGAAGGATTTATTCTTGACGACCAGTTGTTGGGCTACTGATAGTAAGTAAAATTCCGTGTCAATAATTTTAAAAAAATTATTACCTAAATTTAAAAGACCAACGTAAGTATTTCAACTTGCATAGTTGGAAGTTCTAAATTCTTTTTTTCTTTTTTTTCATGCCATTTTTTTTTTTTGTAAAAAATGTAACTGGGGATTCAAGGGTGTTTTTTTCTAATAAAAAGATATGAAATTAAAATCATCAACCAAGGTATTCTAATTAAAAGCAGAAGAAGTAAATAAATGTTAAGAGAAATTATTTAGTATTGCTCGGTGCGTTTATAGACCTTCCCAAGCTCGTCTGTGTTTGAAACACAGGTTCACTTTCATTGCCCAAATTTATAGACGACAGTCTAAGCAAAAAAATAAATATTATTCAGTAAAACCAAAAAATTACATCAGGTTTTAGGAAAAACTTAGTAGAGAAAGAAAAAGAAGTTTATATAAGAAACTTAATCTTACATCTGTGATAAATTATATTGCGTGTCCGTCGAGTCACAGTCATTTCTTTGTATTTCATCCAGAACATTTGTTTTTACAGCACCATCACTTTTTCTCTTCATTCTTTTTTGTTTTCTTTTTTACTCATCTCCTCTAGTTCTTCGCTTCTAACAATTCATTCAAAAAGAAATGAACCGAAATTTTTAAATGAATAAGTTAACAGGTTCAACAAATTCAAGTGAAACTAAACCAAATGAACCTCAATTAAACAAAAAAAATAAACCAAAATTATAAATACTTATCAGCATCATCAAGTGAACCTCAAATAATTCACAAATAAACCAAAATTATTTCAGATCTAAACAAGCAGTCAAAAAGACTCAATCATTAAAAATAGAATATATATTTATAACAATAAAATAATCATTTTTGAATATTACTCATGTTTGGATTCATTTTCGTTTTCCGAATCCGTCTGAACAATCTTCCTTTTTTTGCTTTGTTTCTTTCCCACTTTTTGTGGTTGTTTTCTTTTCTTTGGTGGTGTTTTCTCCATTTCTTCTTCTTCTCTGCAATACATACAAAAAATTTTGTTAAAATAACAATATAAAACTTTAAATAAATAGGTAGTTTCCAATAAGTGATGGTGAGAAGTATACTCATATACAGAAACAGTTTCTTCTTCCGAAGACGAATGCATGATGACAAGCTTCTTTTCTTCTTTCTCCTTTTTTTTCCTTCATTTCCCCTTCTTTTCTTCTTTCTCTCCCTCCCTCAAATTCTGCTCCTTTCACAATTCCCTAAAACAGAAGCTTATTTAGCTAGCACAATAAATTAGAAGCACCTCAACCGAAATTTTAAGGAAAATGATTTTTTTTATTTACCATTTTATTATTTTCTTCAAAGGCAATTCGGTCGACCAGTCTCCTCCGTGTCCAGTACGCCACCCATGGTGGCCCAGAAGCATCATCTGCTTTTGCATTAGGGAATTTCATTTCATGGAAATATATTATCATTAATATAACGACGCAGCCATCAACTGAAAGTTTGTTTCCTGCTCTCTGGGCTTTGATCCCCTTGATCAGGAAGCTCAGCAAATGAGACACCCAATTCGATTATCGAACTATCTCCACATGAAGGACAGGTGGCTTATAGACCGCGGAGATTGTGCTTATTGTTGTCAGCAACAAAAAACATTTTTGGATGAAGACAATGAACGTCCTCTTGAATTTCATCAAGTTTTTCTCCCCTTCAACACTCATCTCAATAACATATTTTGTCAAAGACGCCAAAGTAGCACCTTTGAAGCTGTCAATAATTTCCTTCTGCTACTCATTCAGTCTGTTGTATTCAACTTTTTCAGAAAAATTATCCCCTATAATATTTTAATATAAACAAATCAGTTTAGATTTGAACAAGTAGGCAAAAAAGCTTAATCATTAACAAAAACACATCGAATTTATTTTCTGTATCCAAATGAACCTCAAATAAGTTAACGAATGAACCGAAATTGCTTAAGGAATAAAAAATTTTGTCAATACTTATCGGCAGCATTAAGTGAACCTCAATTAACACACAAATGAACCAAAATTAGTTTAAATTTGGACATGCACTCAAAAAGGCTCAATCATAAACAAAAACACATTCAATTCATTTCTGGATCCAAATGAACCCCAAATAAACTAAGAAATGAATCAAATTATTTATCAGAACCAATACACTAACAACACAGTTATATTCAATTCCCTAGTTATAGAGAAAAACAAATGTAAAAACTGGAAAGTATAATACCGCATAAATTTAGGCCCAGTGCATCTTCTATCTTGGCAGGAGTTATGTAGATTTTCCCATAGCGCGTGTCCAAGAATTCATGATAGAGATCAAAGAAAAGAATCAATTCCCTCAAGAGCTTGTGTGAGACATTCAATTCTGGGATATGTCTCAGTGCACCAAATCCCATTTTGTCAACGATAGCTTTCTTTTGTTCACTCAAGTCAGCAAATACCTTAGCTATCGATCTCGTTGAGCATCTCAAATCGTGAGTTTTTTGCAAGGATTTGAAACATTATGTTATATGATATATTGTTGAGTTGAGTACACAACTAATTTAAATGATGATGACAAACATTGAATTATTGGGATAAATACCCAATTAGTTTTGATTGTTTTTAGTTAGGGATGTAGGCCAAATAAATGAAACAGCCCAAACAAAGAGAAACAAGGAAAGAGGAGCTGCCCATATCTTCAATCGAAGTCCAAGTAAAAGTATCAAACATATCTATTGGGCCGAATAAATTGACAAAAAAATCCAAGCCCAATGCAATTCATCCAAGTTGAAGCCAACATTCACATTGCTTGCTTCGGTCATATTCTTGAGGAAAGAGAGAGTTTTTTTTCTTGGTTCATTCACCAGAGAAGAAAGAAAGAGAAAAGTAGATCAAGAAAGCAAAGGTCTAATCGCCCAAATCAAATCAGGTTAAGCTAAGTCAGAGGACAAAGGTGATTTATTACTATTTGTATACAATTTATTTTCTTCACCCCTTCTTCAAACTTCTGCAACGCCAATTTGGGATATATGGAGAAAGTGATTTCTGATAATCACTGTTGTGAATCAAAGACTCAAATTGTTACTTGGGGCCAAAGCACTATCTCAAGGGTTTTGATTTGGGTTTACCACTGAACAAGCTTTTTCTTGCTGCTATGAGGTCTTCGGTCAAGTAAAAAGGACCAGCTTTGAGATCCCTAATTTGGGGGTTAAATAAAGAATGAGAGGTGACAAGCTAAGCAAGCTAAGAGTCCAAAGAGTTTACTTGAGAATAACAAAAAACCGTGACTCTGCACAAGGTACAAAAAGGAAAAATGCTTTTCTATTTTGAAGACAAGGAGAGAGAACCAAAATCTGGATTTTTTTTAGAGCTTTTCTATGAAGAGTTCAACGTTTTGGATAGTGTTTCTAAGCTAAAGAAACATTCTGCCAAGATGAAAAGCTTCAATCAAAGATAACGAAATCTGGTTCAACTTATAGCAACAAAGGCTGTTATGCATCAATCTACTTCATGTTTTACTGATTTGTATTTCAGTTTCAATGTATATCTTTCTGTATTGTCTTTGAGAGGTAAAAGTCTGAGAGAGAGACATTGAGAAAAAGCCTAAGTGTGAAAAAGGCTGAGTGAAACACTTGAGAGAAAAGCGAAGAGTGATTTCAGATTTCCTTTGGTTGTAATTTTATGTCTTGTGTCATGTACCAGTGAGGTGCTCCTTGCTAAGTTGGGTAAGCACTTAGTGTAAAGAGTTAGGTATTAGCATAACCAAGTCAAGTTTAGGAAGAAACTTGTGTGTCCAGATAGGATTGTGTGAATCCTAGGAAATTGGTGTATGTAATACTTTGGCTATAGTGAAAATTTCACCATTGTTGTGGAGACTGGATGTAGGTTGCATTGCACAAGGCAACTGAACTAAGATATATAATTGTGTCAACTTCTTCCTTTCTCTTGCTGTTTTGTTTTCTGAAATTTATGAGACAAAATGAAATTGTCTCTTAAATTTTTTGCTGCACAATTCAAACAGAAATCAAGTTTGAAGTTGGGTATAAAGACATAATCCAATCAAAGTAAAAGAAGGCCATAGATTCAACCCCCATTCTCTAAGCTTTTTGTAACCTTCATATATTTATAATACAAAAATAGAGTTGATTTAATGTGTATATGCTTACATTGTAATGTGACTTCTTTTTTGAGATAGTCTTCTTTTTCATTTTGACTGCAAGGAATAAAATATTTAGTCAATACTTAACAACAACATCAAGTGAATCTTAGTTAATTCACAAATGAACCGAAATTAGTTCAGATTTAAACAAAAACTAACTAAACAAGCACACATGAACAAGTTCATCAAATTCAAGCGAAACGAAACTAAATGAACCTAAATTCTTAAGGAATAAAAAATTTTTTCAATTCTTAATAGTAGCATCAGGTGAATCTCAGTCAATTTACAAATGAACCGAAATTGGTTCAGATTTGAACAAAAAACTAACTAAACAACCCCACATGAACAAGTTCAGCAAACTCAAGCAAAACCAAACCAAATGAACCTAAATTTCTTAAGGTATAACAAATTTGGTCAATACTTAACGGTAGCATCAAGTGAACCTCAGTTAATTCACAAATGAATCGAATTTGGTTCAGATTTGAATAAAAAGTCATAAAGACTCAATCAACAAAAAAATACATTTAATTCATTTCTGCATGCAAATGAACTCAATTAAACTAAGAAATGAACCGAATTATTTATTAGAACCAATAAACTAATAACACAGTTCTATTCGATGCTCTAGTTACAGAGAAAAACAAGAAAAACTAAATCAGAAAAACTCAATCTACTAAACCCTAAACTGAACTAGTAAAATTGCAAGAATTGTGAGGTGCGAAGGAGAAAACTGAACATAATAACAAGTAATTTTGTCAGTACCTTGAGAAATCTTTGTTATTCTTTTTCTATGTTTTTTGTTGATGATCTCAAATGCACCGTCGGATTTTGCAGTTGTTTCCGCAGAGAAATTGAAAGATTTTTGATAGATTTTGATAGAGATTTCAAATTTCTTTGTTGTAATTTTGAGTTGGAGGAACAAACAGTTTTTCATATTCTAGCGCGAAGAGATAGGTAACGTTTGGGGTTTGGGCACATGTAACATGCTTTCATTAATGAGTAGTTTTTGTTAGAATTGGACCTGCTTGGTTGGACTTCGATACAAAAAAATTTGGATGTGTAGCTCAACTATTGTTACATACACAAGGCAAAATTTAAACATCCCAACATTTAAACGGAGTGATAACCATGAACCCAAATTGGTTTAAACATTATAACTTTAAACAAGTGTAAAATGAAAATTTGTAGTGTGTAAAATTGATATGTTCTTTGTAGACGTGAAATTTGAAAATAAGCATGACGTATTCTTTTACAATGTTTATTATTTGGTTATCCATTCATTTACTAATGTTCCATGAATATTTTCATTTAACGGTTAGGCTATTACAAAGCATGTTCTCAAATTTAAATCAACTATTAATCTATTATAAGTTTCCTAATTTATATTTACTCTTTAAATTAAAGTAATATATATAGGCAGGACAGAAATCTCAATCGAAAAGGAAAACTATTATTAGAGGTACTTGTGCGAGAATAGAAATATCGTGAGTAGTTTCTACAATTATTTCTTCCTACAAAAACATTACAAAATACAAAATATCCTAGTCCTAATCTATTTTAGAGATAATACAAAAACATCCTGCCAACACATTAACTTTACAAATAACTTTATATTTCAGTTATATTTACATTTTGACACAAATTGATGAACAAGATGAATATGAATATACATGTACATGTCATTTCTGTACTCGGTTCTCCTTATACCATTTGATTATTTGTTTGTAATTTTTGCTATTCTACTCTGGCAATTGCATTTAGTCATTCTCTGCAAGTGTGGAATCTAACCATGTGGTTGAACTAAAATTACACGGCCTCCATTTAACTCAAATCAAATCCAGCTTCGGCATTTATAGCATACAATAATTTGGTTTCCATTTGCTCCTTACTGCATTGGGATGTGAAAAAAATAGTTAACAAAGCAACAAAAAGAGAATGATGTAATTCAACAGAAGAGTTATTAATAGAAAACGAAAACACTTTCTCAGGATTGCATTCAGACTGTATTTGATAAGTTTTTTCAGAAAGAAAATACAGACATGCCTAGGAAATGAAAATATAGCCAATATAGAAAGTTTTTTCCTCCATCTTTATCTCCATTGTCCCCAGTTTTTGGAAAGACAAAATTTGGCAAACTTTGTCTTCGAAAGAGATATATTGCCTGTTCCCTGTCAGTCTCTTCCAAACAGATTTGCCACCAGATTCCATTGTCTGTATTTTTGTTTTAAAATAGTTATCAAATGTAGTCTGGAACATACATTTTCAATTCAGGCCTTTTTGAGTTCCACCAGACAAACAGGGTTTAGAACCAAAATTTCACTATTCTAAACTGCAAAGATAAGGCAAAACAATAGGGCACAGTGATAAACCTTGTATAAGGCGGAAGCTTGAGCAGATTCATACAAGTAGCTGATGTGGGTAATCGATCTAGGGCTTCATCAATAGCATTACCACCAGCCCTGAAAGAACACAAGTTAATTTCTGCTGTAAGCCTTGTATGTACAAAAGTTACTTCGAAAAACACCACTTTTTAAGTGAATGAATATACAATTAAAAATTAAAGCATTCACCTTTGTATGCAAAACAAAGGTTCAAGATACCGGAAACCAAGCAATGGTCCGCGAGAGCAGCCTGTCACAAATCTGAAAAGATGATAACTTTGTTAACCATACTAAGATCTGATATACATAAGAGCCACTAAATTCTATAATGTGTATCTTACTTCAAAAACTTTTTCTTGTTTTCCGTGGAAAATCCTTTGAGAACTTCCCAGAACATCTCAATCACATAATGCTCCTAAAAGAAGAAAAATATGTAGAATTCGTGAGAGTCAATAAGAACAGAGGTTAAGAGGTAAAGTGCTAACAAAAATTGCAAGGCCAAAATTCAATCTAGGAACACTAATAAGCAAAAATGCCTGAGACAGATAAATTACGCTATGATAGCCTCCTGCATAATTTGTATGAAGTCGCAAATCATCAACATCCAAGCTGTCAAGTGAACCCGATATCAAAAGCTGTGGAAAACGATAATGTCAAACAACTTTTACTCAATAAAAAAAGTCACCATAAAAATTAAATTACGGATACAAGAAAATAAGTTCAGATTTACAAATCTACAGGACATTTGATAGACTCAAACCAAGATTATTATAAAATGCAAAACTAGCAACTAGAGATACTACTTATAAAGAATTGAATAGCGCAACAAAAGGAAGAGGAAGCATGCAAGGAACTAGTAAAAAAAATTTCAATTGAGGTAGAAACTGATTCAAGGCATGCAACATTACTAAAAGCAAATTGAACAGTTGTCAATCCTATACATCATCAGGTCCACCAGGCAACAGTAAATATTAATAAATACAAATCAACAAAACTGGCTTTTCAGGCTAAAAGTGGATCAGGTTATAAGAAAACCTGCAGTTCTTGCTCGTTAAACATATCAATCCAATCTTTCTGAATAAGTTGCTGAAATCCTCTCAGGAAATGAGAACTTTGTTGACGTATCTGAAACCATCATCATTCTTAAGTAAATCAAAACATAAATTGATTGTTACAAATACATCTATTTCAAATTAAACTTTACCTGAGAATTCAAGCGATGATTAGCTACAAGATGGATAAAAGTAATGACATTCTCATTAGTGACACGTTTGTTTTTCCCACCAGGTAGGAGCTCCTCTTCAGTTTGCTCTCCATATTCATTGTTTACTATAACAAAGTATAGTTCCAACTCCGAAATGTTACCCTCATAATGCTGTCAGTCACAAACAGATGAATCAGATCAAAGAGGACAATGCCATGCCACAGGAGCGGAGCTACGATAAAATTTGGGGAGGGGCCAAAGTTTACACATAACTTATGAGAAAAAAGTTGAAGTTTAGGGGGGGCAATGTATGAGTGGCTCCGCCCCTGCCATGCCATGCAAGCAATCTATGATCAGTTCTCCCAAACTATATGAGTTAAACTTCACCTCACCCCCAGGTACCCCATACCCAAGACAATATAGCAAGAAAGACCTTGTTGAACACCCCCACCCCCTGCCACAAAACACAAATAACCTTTGCTATTCTGGAGGTTATTATAATTTTTTTTAATTTAAAATGGTGAAAATTGACATAAATTTTTAGTGATAAGACTCAATTGTTGTTGGTCCTCTAATGACAATTTACGCCCTCATATTAGTACTAGAAGATCAAGCAAATCAGCCCTTAAAAAGTTGAACCTGAGTGTGCTAGTTGACATTTGAGGACAAATTTAATGTCAAATAAAGGGAGGACTACCATGTGCACAAATATTTTTGAAAAACCAAGTGTACAATTATACTTAAAAGAGCTGGAGCTTTCTCATAACAAGACAAATGAGAACTAATATTATATTACCTTTAGAAATATAAGATGACGATACAATTCTGGGTCCAAAGATGGCAAGTCATTCAAATAGTTGTGCCTGATGGGAGGGAAATAAAAGCTGTGAGCAAACAGGAAGTATCCATTTATTTTTTGATAAAAGAAGAAACACTAACAAAGAGAGAAGGATGTTACAGAAGGCATGGAGGACCAGAAATTCTCAATTCACAAAATACTAG
>NC_029788.2:13045639-13050650 GCF_000816755.2 Arachis ipaensis
CTTTCAGTCTCTCTGCATATCCGAGTCTGAGGGAGACAGCCCTCTAAAGAGATCACGCAACTTGTACCAAGTAGAAGCAAGGCACCACTTATAGCACAATAATTTCTCATCATACATGTTAATCTACTAAACTTTTTATAGATGTTCACAGAACATTCATTTTAAGATATTCAATATATTTGCCACAATGGACATGGAAGCTACCACTACAACATCTAATAATTTGAGCATTCGACAACTTCAAGTTAAATGAAAAAACTATCATAAGCACACTAAGAGACACCAGAAGTCTTACTTTTGTTTCAATTTGCTCAAAAAGAAAGTAGCAAATGGTAAATCAACCAGAATCCCTTCAAACATTGCCTGCAAGTGCAACTTGTAAGTGTGAAGTTCCAATCAAACAATCAATCAAGAAAAATATGCATAAGTATCATTATCATTATTAGTGCCATGTCTGTGCCAATCCAACGTATCCTTATTTAGATGTTAGAAATAATATTTTTAACTGAAAACATGAAAAATTTACATTATGAGCTAAAAAGTTGCCAAAACATGAAACAGCTTATGAGGTTGGAGACTTCTGAAGTTAAAAATAAAAAAATTAACATAACTATTCAAATAAAACCATGTGTAGGAATCTTTTTCATATATAGTACATTATCACCACCATTATTACAACAACAACAACAATAATAATAATGGTAGGACGCTGATCAAGCAAATAAAAGTTAAAACTTAAAACCATGTGACCAAGATAACAGAATACCAAAATTAGAAGATTCAGTCACTATGCAAGGCCCCGCTTTATTAAAAAAGGACAAGAGGAAAGCGGAAACAAGAACACACCTTTGCAAGGAGTGTACCAAGAAAGTGGAAAAATTGAAGATGTTGTTCATGTATCATCCCTGATCCAGGATTGGGATAAAGCTGGTGATCTGCTGTTTCCTGTATAAATTGACCTTTTTCATCATAATGGAAAGCAATATATCACAAGGTAAGCTTATCCATTTCCATAAATCCATGGTGACATGATATGGATATTTGGTGGTTGTTTTAATATGGACATTTCAGATGTCACACTTACACACTCCCCCCAAACCATTTTAACCATATTTTTAGTCCCACATACACAATAGGTGCTACTTTAGTGCAAACTGCAAAGGCTTTGCTACAGTGTTCAAAGTAATATCAATTCCAAAACTAATTCTCCTTAAAGCTTAAGCTATCATGAATGGTTTTATAATATTATATCTTGACAACTATAAAAAATAAACAGTAGAACAGAAAATAAACAGTAGCACAGTGCTAAAATGACCTTAAATAATCCATACTGCACATCAAAGGCAGCACGTGTGATGTTCTCCATGAAATCTTTGAATATTCCACCTCCATCTATTCCAGCCTCTTCAACTCCAAATTCATTTACAAAACTCACACGAATCTGCACAAAGGATCATTTACTAATTACCATAAAGACCAGAACCAGGGAATGGCTAATAAACTCGAGGATAAGCCTCAGAAAAGGACATCACCAATCCCTGAAGATCATCTTCTGACAACTGGCTCATTTGATTATAAGCATCCTCCAAGATATGATCTCGTCTTATTCTGAATCTGTTTCTAGTAAATAAGGCCTGAGATCCATGTTGTTGCCGAACATCAGCTAGTTGAGACTGGTGAAAAAATAAACAGGGCATAATCAAACATACGAAAAATGCCAGACTCCAAAACTGTTCACTGCCATCCATTGTAATATGATACAAAATTGACCCATATATGAAGCAAATAAAAGTTCAGAACGATTCTTACAGTGAATATTTTAACCCTGCTTGTAAATGGTATCAACAAAGCAGCCTGTTTTAAAACTTCATTTGCTCGTGTCTTTTCCATCAAAGCCTGTGGAAAGAGGATTATACAACTACCAAAATAAGTTTTCGTTAATTTTATCTAAAAACAATAGTCTGCAGCAGAGATAATACCTGAGAGATGAAGGAGTCATTCACCCCATCAGCATGGAAGTCAGTGGGGGAAGTAAACTGTCGACGATTGTTCCAATCTTGCAGCTATCAGAAAGAATCAAAAGGAAAGTCAGAAAAGGATAAACAAAAGTAGCTTACATATGGTTATTGGTCACAAATACATATAGATGCCTATTCAGGGAACAGATACCAAAATCTTTTAATATATATAAAAATAAAATTAGAACTGGGAAAACCTCTAAATATCATTTTGTTTAATAGGAAAGCATATAGAAGGCTAAGAAGAGTGAAAAAACGACTAAAAAGAGGTCAAGATATCCTTTGAAATGGAATAGGAAAAATAAAACAAAAGCAAGAAAATAAGTGGCAAAATCCCTACTCCAAAGTAGAAAACATAAATTTACAAAAGATAATTCCCTCAAAATATTTATAACCAAGAACCACAGAAGCCATTAATATGTACGTATCCCTAAGTATATAACAAAGGAATAGAATAACAATGTTTGTTGCTACGGTTCTACCTGGGAGAGCAGCTCAGAGACCACAATGCTAACCCTCTGTTGAATGGCTTCAATAGATTGCCTTTTACTAACCGTGGTAACTGGAACAGATTTTACTGGAGTAGCAGATGATGTATGATTCACCCACAACAACTGCCACAGAACCTGTGGAAGCAGCAAAGTTAACTTAAATTCACTCCAACTTCAAATAAGGTCATATAGTATTATTGTATAGAGCAATTTTGATAAAACCTTGGCAGCAATGCAATATAGTGGCCAAGACTACTACTTTTCCATGATGCAACAACTCCAGTTCTCTGGACTTGGATATTCACATGGATATACAACCTTGCAAAGATTAAAGGCACCTTATTTCTATATTGCTTTAGAAGCATGGGTATTCCTAAATTGTTGTCATACCTGTACCAAATACTTATCTGGTACTAGTACTTATTGGGTTAATCCCAATATCACTTCAGTACAATTTAGTCTAAATTAAACAAATAGATTTTCTGGGTCTGTCACTGGGTTTGATCTTCTACTAAAAACAACACATTGCTATTTAACTACCTTCAAAACCTCTTCTGCCTTCTTTTTTAAATTTTTTCCCTATGCTTATGTTTTGATTTTTGCAATGTCTCTGCTTAAAATTTTATAATATATTTCGTCATATCCATATCCTAGTTTTGAAAATCATGTCACATACGTAACAGTACTAGTAAATGTATCCATGTAACTGCTCAAGGTTCAAAGAGAAAAGGTAAAAAGGAAAAGAGGGGGGGGGGTTCCATTCAGCAACACATCAATAAATTTCCTTTTCCCACGGACTATAGATGTCAACCTCAAAACTCTCAACAATTTTAATTAGAAAGGTAAATAATCCATAACAACCATTACCTGTTTTAACAGAATGATTAGGCTTCTAATGTCCTCCAGTGATAGTGGTTTCCCCTGCTCATAGAACTCCTCATTATCAACTATCATGAGCATGTGCCTGATGAACAAAAAATAGGATATATAAATGAATTACCTAAGGTTCAAACTAGAACATGTAATTAAAAAGGTCAAAAGACAGTGGCTCATAGACACAATAGTTGATGAATCCATATGACATCTTTTCTCTTTTTTGTTTTTTTGGGTTAAAATGAAGATTATTAAGAGAGTACAATGCTAGGATCTATTAAACAATCTATTAAACAAGTCAACAGTACAAAAGTTTCTTACTTGTAGACAGGACAGAATACAGCCAGAGGTAACAGCCAACCAGGTGCGTCACCAGAAAGGTAAGATAACCACTCAGACAAAGATAACCGTTGTTTATTCTCATGACACTGCTTCATAAATTTCCATAACATAGGAACAAGTTCGGTTCTGTAAGCAAGCACAGTCATAATCCTTTCAAGTGGCAATGTGTTGAAGATAACGTATAAAAATCCACAAATAGCACCAACAGCTGCAACCTCCCGATCATCTGGCCCATAATCTGAACCATTGACAGATGAAATATCTCTAAATAATATATTTGTCTGCAGATGTCAAGAGATCACAATTCTAGATCAAATTTTTCCAGAAAAACACTATCAAAATTCTGTGGATGACACTAGATACAAATGTCATTACAAAATAGCATACCAATTGTAGAAGGAAGCGAGTATCTATGGCATTGCAAATTTGTTGCTCCAATTTCCTGTCCAAAGCTACTTCCATGACTTCATCATCACCAGTGTCATCCTCACGAGTCACGGAATCTGAAATTAACAGTCACCAGTCACCATTAAGAGAGAGAGAGGGAAGGGGAGGACTGCATGAGTGAGAACCATCTCAGTTTTTATAAAAGTGATGATAAATTTAATAATTATGATGAAGCAAAGTAGTCAAGCCACATCATCTTGCTCAAGTCTAATTCAGAAACGATAGTTCAGTTATTTTTGTGTAGTAAGATTACTAGCCTCTAATAAATAATTTGCTTTTAAGTACTTATAGAACAATGGATATGCCATTTGACTTTTAAGCAATCTCTCAAGCGTCGGCATACACTTCAAAAGTCTTTGCAGGTAAAACAAGGCTGTATAGGCTTATAGCATACCGTATGCCAAGCAGTTCTTTTGAGCATTTGGCTGGAGTGCAGTTCCTAAAATTGTGTCTACACTGAAATTTGTTTTGGATAGAATTATGTTTTTTCCTGTCTAATGTTCTCCATCCATGGTTGTTACATATTTCAAGGGAGCTTCTCTTCTATGGAAGATATTAAACTGCCTGTTGCCTTTCTGAGACACTTAGGGTCACTGTTCTATTTTGTTTTATTCATTTTGGAGGACTGCTCATCCTCCCCATAAATGCATTTTCCTTCTTTCTACCTACTAACATATTTTTTAATTCAAAATAGTATATAAAAAGAATCTTCAGTCAAACAAAAATGAAAAATTCAACAGTGTGGTAAGAAAGCATACTTTCTTTCTTATTCAACAGTTTCAGCGATGGGTGTGACTCAAGCAAAAATGTAGCAATAGCTGCAAGGTCCATGGCCTGAAT